>NC_056745.1:1217545305-1217690305 GCF_019279795.1 Protopterus annectens
GTTCGATATTAGTGCACTCAACATTTTGAATGTTCAGTGTTCTAATATAGAACCGAAGATAAGAATACCGATAAATCACTTTAATATATGGACACCTCAGTAACTGAAGGGGTGTAAAATAACAGCTCATCAAACATTACCAAACAAAAGTAGTACATTATTTCATGTGTATGGCAGGTAGGTCCATCTCAGTTAAAAGCACTTGAATTGTTTCATACACTAATGCGTCATTGCAGCTAAAGGTTAATGCAATTATTTTCCCACATTTTGGATATACTTTCTGGTGGTGCTTTTTTCTTGTAATTTTATGCAACTTGTTGTGCATATGTTCAGTAATTCTGCTTGGCCTGTAGTATCACATCAGTCAACTGTCTTCACATCTTACCATATTGTCAATGAGGCATTTTGTGTGAGTGGCATATGATAGTCATGCATTCATCCCCAGAAATGCCTACGGTTGTATTTATGTTGAGCAATTCACAGAATCACATAGCTGTGTAAATTAACAAGTTCTATTGGGTGAGTTCACCAATTGCTTTGAATAGAAGAGACCACTTTGGATGTAAATGACATGGAGTTTAGTGGAGAGATAGTGGTGGGTTGCGTGAATGTGTGTGCATATCTGTTTGGCAGTCGTCCCCATAACTGTAGGGGTATTAGTGGTCTAAGCTGAGTGCGCGCGTGTGTGTGTGTGTGTGTGTGTGTGTGTGTGTGTGTGTGTGTGTGTGTGTGTGTGTGTGTGTGTGTGTGTATGTGTCTGGTTCATTATTATTCAAAATACTCAAACCAGACACACATCTACCTCTCTCTTCCAGTCTTTTTCCTGCCACTCACACCTATAATCTAAGAAACTAATCCAGAGCTGATCCTTTCCTACACTTTGTACTGACGTAACTGATCACACAACTACTCCTTGTTCAGATCACAGTCCAAATAATACTTAGTAAAATATTTTGAATGCATCTGTTCATCTAAATGGCATGTCACTTAATCCAGTATCTCCACCTGCATATTACCTTTGCCTCCCACATATCTCATCCACCTGATTAAGTCACTCACCCTAAACTGTGAGTTACCTTAACATACGATTACAGTTCTAAATCCACTATGCATAATCTAGTCCCTCTTTCATCTTACTGATTCCTATCAGCTTTCCTAACTGAGCTACTAATCCCTACTACTTCTACCCCTCCTACTATAACTATGTTCTCCCTTTACTATTCCATTTATATAATTATACATATAGTTAGTTTGTTAGATCTTCTGTGTATAGATTGCTTGTCAGATTTTCTATGCTTATTCATAAATAAAAATCCCTATTTATATACTGTACATTGTTATGTTGCATTATGATGCAACCCAGGCCAAGCCTGTAATTAGTCCATGTTTGATCAGTGTTCTACCCCGGTAAACACATTTAAATAAAATACGTAAGTATATAAGTAAAATGTATGTGCAGGCATGTAATCAGGATTACCAACAGGTAAAGCATAAAATGGAGCAGAATAAAACAATGGCCAGCAGTTATAAAAGTAAAACGTCTTTAATGGAATCCAAATGTAAGTGCTTTCACAGTTACACAGACTGCTTCTTCAGATGATACTATAAGTCAAAAATCTTCATCCCTTAAATACAGTGCTTAATATTCAAATGCACTACCTTCCTGATTGCTTATTACACATTTAAAGGAACACCATCATTGCTACTGCAAAAACAGCTACTACTAAATACATATGCTAAGACTAGTTACATTCAAGGCTATATGATAAAATATATAGGTATAACCACATTACCTATTTAGTATATGTATCTATACAATGTGTAAATTGCATATAAACAACCTATAAAAATAAAAACAATTATATAAAAAATATATATTACCCTGCTACCCCACCAGTATACACACATGCTTTAACATCTTATTAAAACTGTATTATCTACACAGAGGTCTAGTTTCAATATGGGTTTAATGGGGACTTTGTCATTCAAACCACTGCCACAATCAGCTCTTAATTTAATAATCCAGTGGGTTTCATTTGTTTCTGTCCTATTCTTAACATCTCTATGTCTCCCATCCAGTGATGATGATGATACTAAATAGGTAATGTGATGTCCAGCCCTGGATTGCCCATCCTAGATGGAGGGAAGCAGTTTGGCTCACTGCATTGGCAAAACCTGCAGGGATGCAGATGTATTACTGGACGCTGAACATCACCCTGTGCCTGCATTGCCTGCAATGTACCATCTAGTTGGGAGGTTGCATATGCATTGAAGCACATATCTGCCTCATGAGGCAGGCAGCTGGAGAAGAGCTCACAAAGCTGCCACAGTGGTGAGGAAAGGCTAGTCCACAGGATCTGCACACAGGCTGACTCTATAATTTCTGACTCTTTCCTTCATCAGTAATGAATGGACCAGAGAGTTTTCACCCCCAGTGGAGAAATGAGTGAGTCAGTGAGGTGCAGGGATGAAAGCCACTGGCACAATCCTGCAGACTGCACATACACACACACACACACACACACACACACACACACACACACACATAAATGATATTATAAATGGGAAGAAAATGAGATAATTGGACAGTCAGAGAGGGGAAGAGCAAGCACAGTAACTGATAGTAGGAATGGAAGAGTGATGTAGGTATTGAGAAAGAAGGGTATTTTTTTGTGGGAGGGTGGCTTTTTTTAAGAAGAGTAGAGGGATAATGTCACATGGGAAAGGTGTGGGTAGGAAGGAGGGTATAGGGATGGCAGCAGAAGCACATAAACAAACATATACCACAAAGAGTGACAGGGGAAGATGCTGGTATAAAAGTGGGGCTACAAAGGCGTTAAGCAGACAGGCAGACAGAAGGAGGATAAATAGTGATGGGGAAATTGACAACAAATTCTGGAGGGGAATAGCACACAATGAACAGGAATACCATGATGGTGAATAGGGTGGGATAATAACTACCTGCCAAGCTGCCTTGTTTTTCAATTCAGCAAGAAGTCATTCACTTCCTTGACTGTACTTGTGGTTGATCCCAGCCACTGGTGGACTGGTAGATGGGGCAAAGCAGCTGTGTCACTCTGCAAACTGAGTGAGCAAATGCTGCAGCATGCCAGTGTGAGTGTTCAGCCACCAGTCCAACAAAGTCCTCCTCATTCCTTCCACATCCTCAACAGGATTTCCCAATAATGCTCTCCATTGAGGATGCTACACCACCCACCAAAGAAGCAGTATCAGATGCGCCAGTGAGTGTTCCAGGTTGCCTTCTGCAGGACAGCCTTCATCATCCTGTAGAGAGGCCAGCCTGGATACTGCTGGGGACCCAGCAGATGATGTCAGTGCTGGTGCAGGGCACAGTGGATGCTGCCATACCACATCCAGCTCTGCAGCTAAACTGGCACTGCAGAAAAAAATGAATGCTAATGGAGACAAGCGTATCAACAAAGGGGAAATAATAAAAGTAAGAACATGACAGTTGCAAAGAGAAAACAAAAATTGATCAGTATGTTGCGTCATACCTTTGGAATACAGGCTCATGAAAGTCAAAAACAGAGTCAGCAAAGCAGTGACAAATTTTAAGCAATATAGAGAGCTGGGGAACAGTTATGATAGTACTCTGGGAATTAGAGGGCAGGCTAACATAGAATATACAAAAACCAACAGGAGAGCAGGATCAAGATGCAAAAAGGATTTATTCTGGTACCTCGGCTTCCACAGCCTTCAAAGGAATAACCCTTACCACAATACATGCACCATTTTATACAAATTTAATTAAATCCACTTAATGACTTAATTGGATAACCATGCAATATATCCAGAATTAAACAGAATTAAAGAGACCAAGCATAAGATTTGTAAGGCACGAACAATGAAAATATTGTAAGATATATTCTATTATTGCTTAAACATTACAACAAGCAATAAAGTGTACAGTACATCACTTAATTTATCTAATACTGCATAATAGTCAGATTATTTTCTAAATTTAAACCCTTTGGTTTCAAAGTACCAAAATTAAGGATAAACATACTTTCCAGTTTTAAAAGCTTACATAGGAAATTCCCAGCATTATAACTGTCAGGTCTAGCCAAAGCACAGAAAAAGAAAGATTCCAAACTTCCATTATGTGATGCATTAAAATGTTCAGAAACAGGATTTTCAATTCTACCGTTTCTAACATCACCCATGTGTTCCATAATTCTCAACTTTAACTGGCGTTTAGTTTGTCCTATGTAGTACTTAGGTGGAGTACATCCACAGCCCACTATATAAACCACCCCACAAGATCTGCAGTTGAAAATATCCTGAGCTACATATTTTATGCCATTAATACAACTTCCTGTCAAATTCATTACCTTAGAGCAAACTCTACATTTTCCACACTTGAACATGCCTTTAGTAGATGAAAAAACATTTGACATATTTAATCTCATATTAGATTTGAATTTTAACTTTTCTTTTAAATTTGCATATCTACCGTATGAAAAACATACTCTATTTGGGAAATAAGTGCCCAATTTCGTCATTATGACATACAATAGGCCAAAGAAAATCTAAAATTTCCTTAAGGGTAGAAGAAAAGGAAGAATACTTATTCACTAGAAAGATTCTATCCTCTTTATTATTCAAACCTAAAGAATTCTCTCTGAAATCATAGAATTTGTCTGTCTTCCTACTAAACGAATCAAAATTTAACAATCTGTCACTACTATTCTTTATGGAGAGCTCAGAGTACCCTCTTTCTAAAAGCCTATGTGTAACTTTCTCAAATTCAAACTGTAACAGCCTAGTATCAGAGGTATGCTCCAGAGTCCTTTTAAACTCACCATAGGGTAGTGCTTCGATCAAATGCCTCGGATGCTCACTGGTTGCATGCAAAAAGTTGTTAGTTGCCGTAGCTTTTCTGTATGGTCTATATTGTACTCTATTATCAGAATCCACATATAACATAATATCTAGGAACTGAATGGTACTTTTATTCAAACTATAAGTGAATTCAAGACCAAATTTGTTCCCATGTAAACTGTCAATAAAGCCTTCAAATTCAACAGTACTGCCAGTACATACAAAAATCAAATCGTCAATATATCTGTAGTAGAGTACCACATTATTACGAAAAAAATCCAACCTATACAGAAAAGTAGTCTCAAAAAAGGACATAAACAATATAGCATAGCTAGGAGCAAAATTTGCACCCATAGCGGTGCCTTCTTTTTGCAGAAATATCTTATTTTCACAGCAGAAATAATTATGTGAAATAATGAATGATTAAAATTTACTGTCCCATTGCATATTCTTAACCTTAGAACAACTTATATGTGAAGAAACATGAACCAATTCTGTCTTAAGAATGCTATCCAATAATATACCAATGTGTTCAAGAAAGCAATTAGAAATATGAAGTTTTGAAAGATCTTTACTAGTAAGGAAACCCAGTCTTTCGCCTCTCTCCAATAACTCTAATAGGGCTCTATTATATTCTATGACAGGGTTATGAGACAATTCAGTATAAACCATTTCATCTGATAACAAATCAAACAACATTTTCAAATAATGTGCTCTGTCCATAATCACCCAATTCCCTCCCTTATCTGCTTGACAAAAGTAAGATTATAAGAAAAATATTTTCTCATAAAATTTCCATACTCAGCTTCTACTTTACTAAGTAACACATTCTCAAAATCTTTTAAAATAGCAGGATTTTTAGGTGGCATGAAGGAGCTATGACCTGGCAAATTAGGAACCTGAAGTTTTCCATAACCTGTCATAAAACGCCCGGTCTCAACATTAAATACTTTACCTACATTAAATTGCATGTGTCCCACTTACTCTATAACTGAAGTTTCATAGTCATATATAGAGAGGTTCAACAGAGAATCAGAAGAACTTGACAAACCATTAAATACTTTACCTACATTACTTTGTATGTGCCCTAGGGTTTTTAAAGTGTTTTCAACTTTCAAAAACATTCAGTTAAAATAAGGTAAACGTGAAGAATAATCCTTCTGGCTTGTGTCCCATTTCTTCTTTTAAGTAATAAGTCCAAAAATAACAAGGTAAAGCTGAAAAATAAATCTCTGGAAAGCTCCTCACATCATACGTTAAGTCCCACAGTCCTTTCAGGCCACCATATGTATACATACAACCACTGTTATCACTGAATTAAATGCTCAATGTCTTTACACCACGCTACCCACAACTCTTAAAATTGTACGTGCTAATCGTTTATAAAAAGCACCATCAATATCCTAGCACACTTTATAACAGTTTACCTTTCCCTCTTACACTTAATTTTTGGTATTAAAGTAAACGTCAGATGCATATACCGTATCGCAAAATGTGGTTGCGATAATACGTAAGTACCGAAAATTCATGCTAATGCAAAACCTGTTATTCTATCAACTTTCTAAGTTTGTAAGAGCAATACTTAAGAATTGTCCCTATTTGTATCACTTTTTTCATGGCTTTGTCCAGATGTATTAGTCTAAGAGGTTGAGAGGTATGATGGCACAGACTGGCACCAGAACATATGTAGCATGCCTCAGAATACTAGCACCATGAAAAATGTAAAAGCAAGTAAAGTGGTACACGATAGCTTGACATTTGCATATCTATGGTATGCCAGGTGAACCAGGCACAGTCACAGGCAATGGGATAGATACTAATGCAATATTATGTGTTTATTTATTTATTTAGTCATTGTTGACTGGGTTATTTATTTTTTTATTCATTGTTGACTGGGTTAGTCCCACTAAGCGGATAGCCTCTTTTCAGGGGAGACATAAGGTGGTATTAATGCTGCCAGAGTAAATTTGGCCAGGGCATCAGGGAACTTCCCTTACTTGTTTATTGTTGTGATTGTGAACCATTTTGGAGGAGCACTTCCTGTTTCCATTCCGGGTGCAGAGACAGCCCAGAGAAACAGGGAGGCAGATGGAGAGAGAAGGACATGATGGAGCAGAGAAAGAAAAAGCAAATATTGAGACTAAAGAATGTGTGCAGGATTCTGAGGAAATGTTTCAAAGAAACATGTTTGATAGAGATGAGACAGCAAAAGATAGATGTCTAATTTCAACCTTCCACTCAGGAGGATTGTGGATAATTTACTTAAAGAAATTATAGTGCAGAGTGAGCCAGAAAATACAGGAGATGTTTCCTGTGACAACATTATGGAGAAAATACAAAAAGAAAATGCAGAGACAATCCTGAAGAATAATGGTGAGATGGGAAAGAAAACATATAAAGAGAAAGTAAAAGAAGACAAAAATGGAGTATCAGAAAAGAAGGCAATTTAATAATTCCTTTGGGTGTAGAAGCAGATGAGGTAAGAGCATTTATTCCTAGTAAAAAAATAATTATGACATTTTATTTGAGACTGTTTTTTAATGGAAATATTTTGGAGAATATTAAAAAAGAAAGATTGTAACCCATGGAATCTTTATGCGATAAAAGCTTTTACCAGGGAAACAAAGA
This sequence comes from Protopterus annectens, assembly GCF_019279795.1. NCBI lineage: Eukaryota > Metazoa > Chordata > Ceratodontiformes > Protopteridae > Protopterus > Protopterus annectens. Next base: position 1,217,552,776 of record NC_056745.1, read on the forward strand.
AGAAGATTCATGTACAATTTTGAACAGAGGCAGAAAGAGAGACTTTGAAAGGACATTTGAAAGTTTTATGTAAAGAAGTACTGGGCATTGTAAAAGTTTATGACAAAGGCACTTTATGGACTGGTGTCTGGGATTGTAATATTGTGTTAAAAACCTGAAAGAGAAAAAATAAACACATACCAAGCATCATAAATGTGGAGGGTAAGGGGGTATTGTAAAATAGTGGGGACAACCCAAAACATGTTTTGTTGTGGAAAGGGTCATTTGATAAGTAACCATGACAAAACAAAATGTTATATTTGTGGGGAAATGGGGAAAGAAAAGAAAGAGAAGAAAATGAACACAGAGAAGAACTTTTAAAAGTAGTAAAAGTAAAAGTAAAAGAAAAAGTAGATGAAAAATAGTAAAGATGATATAGAAGAAGGTTCTGAAATAAGTGATAAAGAAGACATAAACTGGGAGGTAGTAAAATGAAAAAATGAAGTCTATTGGTAAAAGGGTAAAAGACAGAAAATGAAAAGTTAAAGGGATAAGTACAAAAGTAAACAGAAGGGAAATGGATGAAAAAGAATGCACACAACTAACGTTTGAGTATTGGTATAATGGTTAAGGTGTTTGAGTCCCAAACACAACATACAGTGTTTGACTCTTACATTTGGGGAGGATTGTTTTTAGGCTTACAATGGCCTATTAAGAAAAGCCAGCCTAATAATTAGCTAATAACTTAGGAAACTATGAATCAAAGGGAAAATAAAATTTTAGAGTGCTTTCTGTAAATGTGAATAGGAATTTTGCAGTGCTGTAATATGTGATTATGTGAGGTATTGCCAGCTATGTCAGGGGAAGTAGGGCAGTGGATATGTAACATATGCCAGCACAAGTTGCTGGAATTTTGTAAAGAATTGTATGTCATTTGTATATCAAAGTGAATTGTACATATGCCTGTGCTGAAAATATATTTGTGAAGCTGCTTGTGTTAAAAATGTACCAACAGTTTGCCCTGCTGGATAAAAAAGAAATGTACATGTATTATTGTAACTGTTTAAATGTATATGTTTTAACAGAGGATACCAGAAGTGAAGAGGTTAATTTCAATCCACCTAATTTTGAAAATAGTTTGAAATTAAATTACCTGGCTTAGGCCATAAAGATTGTATCTTACAGTTCTCAATGCAGCCAGAGAACAAAGTTTGTACTAGAAAGCTTTCTGCATTGTCTTTGGGGTGAACTAATTGCTACTGTTGAAGGGTGGAGGTTTGAAATTGTTTTATGATTTCTACAAGCAGCAACAGATCTGTGCAAAATGCTATGTGTGTGCATTAATGATGCATATGGACTAAATCCCGACAGTTTCTAGCAACTGGGGTAGCATGGGAACCAGAAGTCAGATGACCAGATGTATGTGATGTTATTCTGTAATCTAGGACAAAAATGGTGTTTAATACTAAATGAGACTGAAGTCTCATTGCATTCTGTTTTTTGAACCTGACAAAGTGGAATAACTCACCTACTTCATCTTGCTTTGCTCTATTAAGTGACCAGGGAATAGTAATTCTTTAAATCAGTAAGGAAAATATATTGAGATTAGTTAAGTACTATGTTTTCTGTATCTGTGTGAATATATTCATCTGTGTTATTTTAATATTTCCTGTGATTGAAACTCTGTTTACTGTAAATAGATATTTAGTATTGTCATGTTCTTTTCTTATTTATTATTAAATATATTTAAAAATTTCATTGTGGCTGGTCTTTTAGAAAATATTTTGATCTCTGAGAGTACTTATATATATATTTAGTGACAGCTCTGGATGCTTCTGAAAGCCTTGCTGTTGGTCAAACTACCATTTGTATTAATATTAATTTCAGTCAGTATAATTGGGTACCCTTGCAATAGCCTGAGAGTAGCTGGCTTGGAGTGTCTGGTGATGGTGTAATTACCCTATAGTCTGGGCAGAAGGGAACATAGCTTGTACATTTGTGCCAGCCTTTCCCAGATGTGCGTGGGTGTGTGTGTGTGTGTGTGTGTGTGTGTGTGTGTGTGTGTGTGTGTGTGTGTGTGTGTGTGTGTGTGAAATCAAATCTCAAAAAGCAAGGACATGAAATACTGGTTCCGCAGAGAGAGTGGTAGAGGGCTTGGCTTGGACACTTGGCTGAAGACTCAGCTCTAAAGCTCTGCCATATGGGGAACTGGAGAAATAGAGAGAAACAATCCCCTGGACTGAATGTGTTCCCTGTGTGCTCTTAAGGGAAACTGTGCTTGATGCAGAGAGCTGCATCTAGAAATACTTGATGTATCTCTAGTGTCAGTGGTGAGGATTCAGTCTCATTGATTACTGGCCCACAGTGGGACCATTACATATTGATGAGCAGTGGTGTGGATATTAATTGAACTTCTGTAGCCTGTAAGCAGTTGTCACTAAAGGTGTGTGTATTCTCAGCAGCCACAAGGTAAACATGCAGAGTTTCATTTTCACAACAGTTTTATTTATTTATTTTTTTGTTAGTTTAGTTTAGTCAGGGAAAACAGGCAAAGATATCAGCAGAGGATTATGGCAAGCTGACAAAGAATCAGTTGGCCAAGGCGTGTGAAGCCAAAGGACTGGTGCATGCCAACCTGACTAAAGAGGAAATTATTTCAGCCTTAGTCACAGCTCAGACCAGCAATCAGGAGGTTAACCAGTCTGGTGATGGGAATTTTTAGCTCTCAGAAACACAACAGTTTGCCTTTTCCTCAAAGGACTTAAAAATCCATCTGGAGTTAAACAGACTTGAACTGGATACCACACTTTGGAACTAGAATCAGCAGAGAGACTGCTGTGCTTGGAGGTCAAAGTAGAATCAGCAGAGAGACTGCAGCATTTAGAGGATGAAGAAAATGAGAAGCAGCATCAACACAAGAGGGAGAGGCTGACTCTTTGCCAGGGTCATGGAGGTTATGGGAATGGGAATAACTGAACCCCAGAAGTAATAAAGGTCAATAAATTTCTTCCACAGTTTAGAGAGGGTGATAATTTTGATAGTTTTATTTATATATTTGAAAGGGTGTGTAAAGAGTATAATGATGACCAAGGGCTCTGGTATGGTTCCTGACCCCCTTTCTCCATGGTAAAACTAACTGCTGTTTCTAAATTGTCTGATATTGATTGCTTAAATTATGATAAGGTCAAATGTTGTTTATTAGAATGTTTTAAGTTAACACCTGAAGCCAGTATACAAACTCCCCTTTTCCTTGAGAATTAGGAGCCTCCCTAGCTACCTCTCTCAAGCTTCAGTATAGGAGCTGAGAGCTGAGCCTGTCTCAATTATATCTTTGTAACTCTTCCCATCCCTTTCCACAGGACGTCTGGTATCCTCTGACAGTGGATTTACAAATAAGCCACCAGCTTTAAGTGAATGGTTGAAACCTCTTTTTAATCTAATTGTAAACCAGCAGACTGACTCAAATCCAAATCCAAATTTGATAGTAAACAAGCTGAGTGAGTCTGAGTATAAATTATCAAAAATTAAAAAGTTGCAATTACAGAATGCATATTTTGGGGAATGCATAAGAGCTAATATAGTACTGAAAGTTTTGCGGATATGGCAGTAATCTTCTGGAATTTTCACAGGCTCCCCATTACATAAAGAACTTATGGCATTACTTGATCGGCATGGGTGTGACTATAAGAATTTACTAATTAAACATAACTCCATGCTGATTGATGAACTGATTAAAAACACCCAAATAATGGATGCAGAAATTACTAGTGATACTCAATATGAACTTCACAAATTTGAACATGCATGAATTTTTACAAGTATTAAAGCACAAATACAGTGTATAAGAAACCATAAGATTAAAAGGCTGGAGAGAGACAGAAAATATTACTCTTGTAATAAGGCTTTCCCAACCCCCACCATCACAAAATTGGGGAACTAGATTGAATTCAAACAAATTTCCAAATAATTCTGAACATATAACTGATACAATAAATGTTAACCATTCTGAGGTCTCATAACAGAATAACCAGACTAGACAAAATGTTTTTTTTAGATCGGGGGGGGGGGGGGTTATCCCCAGCAGATCAGAACATCTAAAGGAGAGACAATTCCACCAAGTTCCCCAATCAACCAACCAAACTTTCTCCCACCCCCTGGGGAGGGGCAGGGAGAGAGAACAGTACCAGAATCAAAGGGTTTAGAAAATACTACATTAGAGGCAACAGTGTATATTGTTCCGAATATGAGTGGGGATTTTAAAGTGTACAATTATTCCTCACAAAACATTAATACCACATGTTGTCATTTATTTGGAAGGCATTTTATGTGTGTCCCAAAAACATGATAATATAGCTAATACATTAATGGACTTGAAATTAGATGTGCAAAAAACTTAGTTTTAATGTAATATTTCAACAAGTGGATGAGGCTTTGAGTACACTACATGTTTCTAGCACATATAATCCCCCCTTACATCCAGCCATTCACCTCTATGAGAAGATGTGTGAACTGGACCTCAGGAGAGAACTGAATTTAAGGCCTAAGGTTCCAGATTTCAGTAATCTCATGAAGGAAGAGATGACCAGCCTACACAAACTCATGAGTAATTCAGAGATTTGTATTATGAAGCCAGACAAGTGGGAAGAGCTGTTGTAATGGACAAGAGAGATTATTCCAACAGGATGAAACAACTTTTGACTAATGAGACTTACTGCAAAACTTCCATTAATGAATTAAATAGTGCATACAGGCAAATTCAAGCTAAAATTCAAGACCTATTTATAGATTGCCAAATCTCTGTAGATGAATTCAACTATATGAATGTGACAATACCCTTAATTCCATCTATCTTTGTACTGAAAATTCAAAAAAAACTTTGAGCAACCTCCAATGAGACCCATTGTAGACAGCCAGAGATCAATTCTATATCCCAGTACAAAATTTCTTGATGAAAAACTAAAATTCATGGTTATGGATGGGGAACACATCTGTAAGAACTCATGGGAGTTTCTCCATAAGAAGAATACCATACCATTCAAGGAGTCATATACATTTATCACAATAGATGTAAAGGACCTGTACACAGTTATCCTACATGAATTGGGGATGGAGTGGTTTGTTGTACCAGAAAGGGATACTGAAAGATCATATTAATCTCTATGAGACTCTTTTGGAGATGGTGTTAAAAAATAATTATCTGGTCTTCGAATAAAAGTTGTACTTACAAAGTAAGGGTGTCCCTATGGGTTCAATGTGTGGGGGTCTGTTCACCAATATTGTAATGGTCCAGTGGGAGAAGAAATATTTGTTTCCTTCAGAATTCTTTTCCCATTGTAGATTTTATACCCGATTCATGGATGATATGTTTATCCTCTGGGATGAGGACAGAGCAGACATTCCAGCATTTGAGTATATTAATGCAACTACAGGGTTTTTAAATTTTACACATGAATGTAACAATGACCAGATTGCCTATCTTGATATGCTCTTGATGAAAGATACAACAAATCAGATATTTGTGTCTGAAATTTATAGAAAGCCCACTTATTCTAACAGTTTCCTTCACTTTGCCAGCTCTCATCCATCAACTCAAAAGAGAGTGGTAATGAAGGGACAGTTTTTTTGGGCCGCAAGAATGGTGACAGTTGATGAAACTTTTTGGGGCAAATGTCAGAGGTTGAAGGACATGTTTAAAGTACGAGGTTATCTGAATGACTTCATTGACAACTTAATATATGAAGTCATGAATAAGCGAGAACAAAATATATTTAATCCAATTTTGGAAAATAAGAAGGCTATTTGCCACAACAATGGGAATTGGAGTAAGGGGACTGAGCCTATTATTACCCAAACTTCAACCATACCCCCAAATCAGAGAACTTTTAAGTGTGCCTTTATTACCACTTTTACAACTGACGGTATGGTGACAAAAGACATTTTGATAAAAAATTGACACATCTTAAGGAGTGAATAGGTGGTAATCAAAAGTGTTGGCTCACATCAACATGTGGTACATAAAAGGAGGAAGAATTTAAAGGCAATGTTCAAAAAAGGGTTGAGCATACCCAGGGTAATTATTAACACTGACAACCCTGGAATGTTCAAGTGCATAAATTGCCCTCAATGTCAACCTATCCTTGTTAAGAATAATTGCCTTATCTTCACCCATGAAATCACAGTTAGAGAACATTTCAACTGCAGTACAAAATGGGTGACATACTGTTTACTTTGTTCAGCATGTACATGCTTTTATATTGGTAAAACAAGGAGAAGACTCAGGGAGAGAGTCTATGAACATATTTATGACATTAAAAAACAGAAAAATACAAGTGTGCTGTTTAAACATGTACAGCAAAACCCTAGCCATTGATTTAAATTCATCTTACTTGAACAAACTGCAGTAAATGAAAGAGGGCGACCTTGGACTTTAATCCCTGAAAAGCGTGAACTGTACTGGCAACTTTATTTGAATGCTGATCTCCAGCCAAGTTTAAATGAAAATGTATCAATAGCTTATTTATTAAAACTAAGGGTTTAACAAAGATAGTAAATGTATTTAACTTGGTTTTATTGAGTAGCAACATTCAATAAGTTTGTTAGGGTGGGGCATCTGAAGCATGGTGGTTTTCCCTAGATGAGAATCAAACCATTCATCTTTTACTTGTGAGGTAGATGCCTTGACTGCTAAGCTAAATTCAAAAGAGTGCATCAGGCAAGTTTTGTAAACTATCCAAGAAACTGTACCAAGTCTCAAATTATGTAACTGAATTTATAAAATGGAAAAACACACACAAAAAAATCAATAAATAAATAAGTGAAGCAACTGAATACTTATTGAGAAACAGTTTTAATTCCACTGGTTGAGCACTTTCGGCCAAAACTGTGGCCTTCATCAGAACAAATAAACTAACCACATACGACTATTATATAATTCATTTAAAACCACATAACCAATCAAATACTACTTTTAATTAACACCACAGATTAAGAAAAAAAATCATCTGTAAAAATATAATTTGTAAAAATGTCTACATACATTACTAAACATAAAAACTGTAAGCTTATTTACATTTATTGTAATAAGCTTTTCTTTTTAAAACAGCTTTGTAATTAACTCCACTGTTCAAAGCTGGTGCTTTACAAGCATTCAAAAGAATTTGCCACTTTAACTCTCTATAGTCCAGCTCCCCACCTCTATCTCCATTAAAATCACTAGGAACATGACCTATCACTGTAAAAATTGTCCAAATTCTTCCTTTTTATAGCATAGTAATGCTCATAAATCCTGTTTTTTAACTGCCTATTAGTTTTTCCAATATAAAAAGATGAACAGACAAAGCATTTTGCCATATATATCACAAAAGTGGAATTACACAAAAAAAAAAAAAACCCAGGAACTTGCCAAATCTTATCATTTTATTTTATTTTTATTTTTATTTTATTTTACATTTGTTGACCAGGCTAGTCTAGCTGGAAATATTTCCATTTTCAGTAGAGTAAATACATGAAAGAAAACCAGCATAAGTAAAAATAAAAATTAGTAAAAAATTAGTAAAAAACTAACAAACTCTACAATTTAAAATTATTACTACATGAATTAAATACTACCAAACACAGTAACAGTTCAAAATAGTATTAAACAAAGTTTGTTAGGGTGGGGCATCTGAAGCATGGTGGTTTTTCCTAGATGAGAATCATGGGTACTTGTTTCAAAAATGGCCCCTCTGATATATACCTACAGTAATTACAATTGGCACATTTGTAGGTGCCTCTCTGTGTGATTGCTTTTTTGTTCTGTCCACTTTCTAACAAATTTTTGAATTTTTTTGCCCTTTTGTTGTTAAATGAAGGTGCATCCACTGCTATTATTTAAGTTCATCATTGGATTTTAAGATCCTCCAATTATTGGCCAATATACTTTTAATTTCCTTACTATCCATTGTAAAAGTCAATGGCATAGATGTAGTAGGGTTGCCACCCTCCTGTTTTATTTCCAGACTATCCGGAAATCAAACTGATTCTCTGGTAGTCCGGACAACACTGTACAAACTCCGGTTCAAAAAGGAAACAGACTATCGGAGTTTATAAATCGGCTGATTTACTATGCTTTTTTTACAGAAAGGCATAGTAAATCAGCCAAAAGCAGGCAGCAGGAATGGCAAAAGTGGGCGTTCCTGCTGAGTGATGTCATCAAAATGTCACAAAATGGGCAGAATATGGGCAAGAGAGGGTGTGGGGTGGGCAGGGTTACTGGTGACGCAAGGGGTGTGGCTTTACTCTGGTTTTAGCTATGAAGGAAGGTGGCAACCCTAAGATGTAGCTCAATCTGTATCTCCTTGAATTTTCTCCTGGTTGTGTTCCACATTACCATCTGTGGCTAAAATGCTGTTGACAATTCTAAGTGGATATCCCCTGTTCTTGAACCTGTGATGCAATTCATTTACAAGACTGTCTAATTTTGTAACATCACTTGTAAGCCTAGTTAGTCTAACCAACTAACCTTTAATGATGTTGTGTTTAATGTAAGTAGGGTGCATACGTGCATAGTACAGCAAACCATTACTTGCTACATTTTTGTAACTAATAACAGAGCCCAATGTGTCATTTTCTTTAAAAACTTCCAAATACAAAAAATGATTTTCTGAGGATCCCAAAAAACATTGAAAATCAAAAAAGAGGTGCTCTTATTCATATCATCTAAAAAGTTAGAAAGCTCCATCTTCGTTCCTTTCCAAAAAAAGAAAAGATCATCAATAAAATGGTAATAAGACAGTTTTCTTCTACCTACAATTAAGGACAAAATAGTTGTTTCTTTCTTTTTTCCCGGTTGAACTCCGTCCCAGTCCGCTAATGATTGGTATTTGATTTGGTAGGTGATACATGCCGAGATTACACAACAGCTGCATGCACAACCTTCAGCGAACGCAGCCACGCGTGCAGAAGATGCTCTAGCTGAGAATCGAACCAGACAGCGTCTTACTGTGAGGTGACAACGCTACCGCTGCACCACAACAAAAACAGTACAGGTTCTTATAATGTGCACTGTTTTTATAAGTTAGCTACAAAACTGAATTGCCATTTTAAATGTTTTAATTACTCAATAATTGATTAATGAATGTGAGGTTGTCATTGACTATGGTGGTTCTTTTTATGTATTTAAGTGAATAGATTTTGATGTATTTTTGTAGTCTGAAGAAGCATTCCTGGTATGAATGTGAAAGCCCTTACTCTTATTTTTATTATTTTTATTAAACTCTACATTTGTTTGAACCATGTTGTTGCCTCTGGATTCTGTTGCATACTTTATTCCTAAGCATCACTGAGCCAAATAATGCTCTGTTTCATGATATCAAATTCAATTTGTAATGAGTGATAAAGGTATGGGGGGAGCCCAAGTTGTTACCATACATATTTCATCCATGGAAACGTTTGAATGAAAAACAGAGGAAGTTGTTATGGACTTGGTTGAATGAGCACATATCTGCCTTGGTAAAGGGATATCCAATTTTCTGAAAATAAAAGTGATGCAACCTGTAAGCCATCTGTTTATGGTGACTTTAGACACTGGTTTACCCAGTTTCACATCTGCAAATGAAACAAATAACCGATCTTTAGTTCTGATGTCCTTTATTCTATGCAGATAGAAGAGCAGTTGCCTATGAACATCCAATAAATGAAGTGAGTATTCACCTTTGTTAGAATAATTTTGAAAAAAAACTGGTAAATTGATGGATGGGTTAATATGGGACTCTGATACTATTTTGGGCAAAAAGGATGCATTCGTTTGTAGTGTAACTGTATCTTTATGAAAAATTAGATATGGGAACTTCACAGATGAGGTTTGAATTTCTGAAATTCATCTGACAGAAGTAATGGCCAACAATAATAATGTTTTCCAAGAAAAATATTTAAGACTACAGTCATGTGTGGGTTCAAAGGCTGAATGGATCAAGGCTTGCAGTACCAGATTAAGATTCCATGGAGGGTTAGGATCTTTAAATGGAGGTTTCAAAAGGAGTGTGCTCCACAAAAAGGTTTTTCAAAGTTTATGAGAAGCGAGTGATGAACCATCAAATCCACTATGGAAATTAGAAATTGCTGCCAACTGAACTTGAACTGTTGAAGCACTGGCTCCTTGACTAAACAGTACCATTAAGAAGTCGAGACCAATTTCCTTGCATAAAGCTTCCTTGTTGATAGTTTAAGAGAAGGTAACAAAATGTGGCGAACAGGAGACAAGAGCATAGGTTGTCTGGCTATTATTGGAAATGGAGAAACCAAACTGTCAGCTTAAGATGGGGAAGGTTCAGATAAATCATGTCCGTTGGGTGAGTTAGCAGATCTGAAACTGGGTCCAGAATCCAGGGTTGATGAACTAGATGTGGCCACAGGAAGGGAAACCAAATCTGTTGATGTCAATAGAATGCAATGAAGATGACTTCGCTATTCAACCTTGCAGCTCTCTGTAGGAACTTTGGAATCAAAGGAATTTAGGAATAAGCATAAAGTAGACCAAGGGGGCCAATCATGGAGAAGAGAATCCCTCAGTGACTCCCCCTGTGAGGAGATTAGGACAAAATAGCTGCTGCACTTATTGTTTAGCCGTAATGAAAAGAGACTGCAGCAAGGCTGGCCCCATTGTCAGAAAATCACTTCTGCTATGTCCTTGTTGATTGACCACTCATGACGTAGTAGAATGTACCTGCTCAGTTTGTCTGCTAATACAGTGGACTTCCCCAGAATATGCATTGCTATAAGAAAGTGGTTGGAAGAGATCACCCATTGCCAATCCCTGAGTGCTTCTCGACACAGGAGGGTAAGCTGTGGTTCCCCCTTGTTTGTTGATGAACAAAACCGCTGACATGTTGTCTATTTAATCACAATTGTTCCTGAAGGGAGAGAATTCTGAAAAGCCTGCAATGCTAAAAGCACTGCTCTTAACTCTAGGGCATCGATATGTAAATTGGCCTTTTCATGGGACCAAGTACCTTGGACTGTCTTTCCCAGGTAATGCCCCCTCACCCCAGCTGGGAAGCATCCATGGTCACGGCAGCCTTGAGCTGTGATGGGATGAATAAATGTCCTTTTAGAACCTCTTCTGACTGAATCCACCACAGTAGATTCCTTTTGCATATATTGGTGATTCTTATCAGAGCAGATAAAAGAAGATGAAGCATTGACTATTGCAAGGCCAGCATCCACTGATGAATTCTCATATGATATCTGGTTAAGAGTAGTAATGTTATTGCTGCCACCATTGATCCTAAAGCCTGAAGGACCAAGTGGGCTGGCATTCTGGTACTGCAAACTATCTTTCTTACTTGCGATCTTATTGTTTGAACTCTGGAGAGGGGAACTGAGGTTATGGTTGATTTTTTATTGAGAAGTGCTCCTATGAACTCTAGACTTTGACTTGGTTCTAGATGAGACTTTTGGTAGTTTATGGTGATTCCTAGTAGAGCACATGTCTGGATCACTTTCTGTCTTGCCATGATGAGCTGATGCCTGGTCAGGGTGGAAATGAGTCAGTCATCTAAGTATAGAAACACTCGGAATCCTTGCAGTCTCAAGTGAGCTGCTACTACTGCCATGCATTTGGTGAACACCTTGGGGGCTGTGGTGAGATCAAAGGGCAGAACCCTGAACTGATAGTGACTGTCTCCCAACCGGAAGCATAAAAATCTTCTAGACTGCCTGCTCATCTTCATATGATAGTATGCATCCTGAAGATCTATTGAGAACATCCAACTGTCCTTTTCCAAAAAGAAGAATGGACTGAACCATGACCATCTGGAACTTGGTCTTTCAAACATATTTGTTTAAGATGCTGAGATCCAGAATTGGTCTCCAGTCCCCTGTTTTCTTTGGCACTAAAAAGAATTTTTGAGTAAGTTCCAGATTCTATCTGGTCTGAGGGGGACGTCTTGGATGAATTTTTTTTCTAACAGCTTTTGAATCTGAATTGTTGCTTGTTCTCCGTGACTGGGTGGAACATCTGGGAATTTTCCTGAATTAGGAGGATAAAAGGTAAGTGGTATTATATAACCTCTGGAAATGATTTTCTTCACCCAAGTATCTGTTGTTATTTCTAGCCAGGCTGTCTTGTACAGAGACAAACAACCCCCAGTTGCCTGTAGTGGGGGGACAATTGGGCCTCCTTTCAGGAGTGCTGAAAGGGTTTACCAAAGAATGAATCTTTACACCTTCGTTCTGTTGGCCACTTCTGCCACGAGACCAGAATCTAAAATTTGAGTACCCCCCTCGGCCCCTGGGAGAACTTACTTCACATGTATCCTGGAAGGAGTCTTGGGATTTTCTGAACCACATTTTCCCACTGCTTCAATGATTGGCCCTTCATGAACCCAAACTGGGTGGGGTCCAGTGTTTGAACATTGCCAATGTCTTTGTTTATAAGTTCCATGATAATACATTCCATGGCCTTGCAAAGCAGGCTCATCAGACTGATGGGGCGGTAGTTCTTGGGATAAAAGGTGGATCCCCCCTTGTGGAGTGGGATAAATGTAGCTGTGCCCCACTCAGTGGGCACGAAGCCTGAGGTGAGGATATGATTAAACATGACACTTAGGTGAGGTGCCAGTTCATTTTGTAGTTCATGTAGTACACAGTCCAGGATGTCATCTGGTCTCATGGATGCTGTATTCTTAGTTTTGGATAATGCATTTTTTTACCTGTGTGGCTGTTATTACCTGAATTTGGCAATCTTCCAGTATTGACATGGGCCATTTATGGGGTGAGATGGGTCGTGAAGTTGGCACTGAATCGATCTGCCAGGATATTGGCAATATCCTTGGGATCAGTATATTTAATGCCATTCTGTTGTAGCTCAGAGCAAATCTGAGTATTGCCATTTAGATTCTTGACATAGTTATAGAATGCTTTGTGGTTGTCTTTGGAATCTTCGGCAATTTTATTTCCGTACCTACATTTATAGGATTTTATGAGGGATCTCAGCTTCTTACGGAGGCTGGTAAGTGAGTTTTTTTCATCCTGGGATTTTCCTCTTTTCTGCAACAGTTTCTTCCTTTTGTTGTAAAGTTTGTTTATGGCAGGGGACCACCAGATTGGCTTCCTTTTTTTGGAGGAGAGCATCTTGGTTCTATTTGGGATGGCACAATTCATGCATGAGTGGATGTGCTCGTACAGTGTCTTAGTGTAGGACTCAGCAGTCAAACTTTCAGTTCCCGTCTGCATGGGTGTCATGAAGTTTGTAACTTCTGACTTGAGTAGCATGAAGTTGGCTTTGGAGAAGTTTTTTATGGAGGTTTCCTTACTAGGGGGTGGGGATGGGATGTGGATGTTAAGGGTGATTAGCTTATGGTCTGACCTGACCAACGAGGGGGTGACCATAGGTGTGGAGCATCGATTTCCCATGTTGGTAATGACCATGTAATACGTGTAGAACACAGTCAGGGATATTATCAGGTCCCATGGAAGATGTATTCTTGGCTTTGGACAGTGGGGTTTTTACCTATGTAGCTGTGATAATAGGGACTTCCACAGTTAAAATAAACAGACAGTATATACATTGGATTACATAGTGAACTTGGCATTTCTCAGGTATTGTGATAGGCCCTTTAGGGGGTGAAAGGGGGTAAAGTTTGCACTGAACCTGTCGGCCAATATGTTGGCAATATCAGTTGGTTCTGTATATGTATTGTCATTGTGCTGTAGCTCAAAGCAGATCTGAGTATTGCCATGTAGATTCTTGACATAACAATAGAATGCCTTGTGGTTGTCTTTAGAATCTGCAGCAATTTTTTTCATAGCTAGCTTTAGAGGATTTGATGATGGATCTCAGTTTTTTGCTGAGGCTGACAAGGGAGTTTTTCCAGTCTTGGGACTTCACCTTTTTCTACAATTTTTTTTCCTTCTGTTGTAGAGTTTGTTTATGGTGGGAACCACCAGACTGGCTTCCTTTTTTGGAGGAGGGAATCTGTGCCCTGCTTATTCAGCTGTAAAGGATCCAGTAATCAAACAACTCCTATATTTCCAAAGCTCAAACAGTCCTACAAACAGTATGGACAAATATCAAAATCTACTCCTACAAATAATTAAGAAAAGGTAGAGGGATAGATTTGTCAAGCAGTGCGTACACCTTCTCTAGAGCAAACCTCCTGTCCAAATTAAACTGTGACATACATTCTGGCTTAAAAAGGGACCTTGACAACTGGATGGGTATTTATAAATTCATCCCTCATATGATTGTGTTTGTCTTCCTTAAAAAGGGAGCAAGGCCTAAAGGTGGGTACTGGCAATGTGGTAAAGGCCTCATAACTCAGTTGCCTTAGAGGATCATAGGATGATAAGATCATACAACATTACTAGGCTATTGGCCCTGAGGCCATTATAAGCCTAGCCAAGAGTTTAGCCCATGTTTAGAAGAGTCAGCACCCGATGTCCCTGTCCAGCAGGGACACAGGTAGAATCCCAGGGGTGTATTTTCTGTTTCCCATCCAGTTATCCAGGTTGTGCTTAAAAGGGTGTAATGAGGTACTCTGCTTGATGTGGAGAGGGACTCTATTCCACAGATGGGGGAGTCTCTGGGACACAAATCTGTCCCGCCAACAAGTCCGATTGATGTCACAGATCAGGTTGAGGTAGCGCATGTGGGTTACTTAAGTGGAGCTTGACTTGCTGATATGCAGCAGTCCCATCAAGGCAGAGTCTGAGATTGCTTTGTATGTCAGACGGAGGTCACTTCTGAGAAGCCTGTATGAAACAGAGTTGAGGGACAGGGCTTTTAACCTATCTGCTTATGGTAGATGTTTGAGGCCTTGGAATCTCCTGGTGAGGAACATCTGTGGTCTCTCTAACAGCTGCATGTGCTTTGCGAGGTACATGCTGAAAGGGGCATTGTACTCAATAATAGGCCTTATAAGGGAAGAATGCAGGGATGTTATGACCTCCTTGTCCCTGAATGAGATACCCTTACTTATGATGTGAGCCATGTAGAAAGCTTTCCATACAACGAAAGCAACACGGTGGTCAAAAGTCAGGTTGCTATCAACCTGGGTGCCCAAATCCCTCATGACTGATTGCATGCTTAGGACATTGTTATTAATGTGATAATCTTTGGGGACGTCAATCTCCCCAAATGGGATGATGATGCATTTTTTTGGTATTCAGCTTGAGGCCATGTTTCTGGCACCAGTCATTTGTTTAGGTGAGACCCTATTGGAGGATGGCCACATCACTAGGGGAACTGATGGCAGTGCCCAGCTTGAAGTCATTTGCAAACCTGGTCAGCTATAGCCCACTGGTTTTGGTCTGCACCTCAGAAAAGTATATCCCAAATAACAGAGGCCCCAAGACCAAACCCTGCAGTACACCACTTGTTACGGGTCTAATTCTTGAGATGGCTTCCCCTATTTTGACTAGGTGGGTTCTATCAGTGAGCCAGTTAGCTACCCATCTGGTAATATATGGATTGATGCCTAGTTGAGAGAGTTTATCTATTATGCCCAAGTGGGGAATATTGTCAAAGCCTTTGGCCAGGTCAAGGTAGGCTGTGTGCACCATCTTCCCCTCGTCCATGGTCTTGGAGATTGCCGCAAAGAAGTCGACTAAATTTAACAGACATGACCTCCCCTTGATGAAGCAAAACTGTGTGGTATTGTGTGTTTTGAGGTTGCCAATGTCCTTGTAATGAGATTCATGATAATCAGTTCCATGGCCTTGCAGATCAGGCTATTTAGGCTGATGGGTCTATAATTTCCCAGATAGGTGGGCACTCCACCTTTATGGAAGGGCTGACAGTGGCTGTCCTCCACTCAGCTGGGACAAAGCTGGTACTCAGGCTTTGGTTGAATAGGGCACCTAATGGTGCTACAAGTTCTTGCCTGAGTTCATGTAGGATGCAACCTGGGATGTTAACGGGTCCCATGGAGGCTGTATTTTTTGCCTTTGAGAGAGCAGTGATGACCTGTTCCCTAGATATAAGAGGAAGGGGACAGGTACTGGGAATGTCCTGATTTACTGATGGGGGGACAGAGGGGTGAAATTTTCACTGAACCTGTTATCCAACAATTTTGCTATATCTATGGCATTTGTATATGTGGTGTCCTTGACCACAAGTTCTGAGCAGATGTTTCCTTTGAGATTGCAGACACATGTGAAGAAGGCCTTATGACTGTCTCTAGTAGATGTGGCCAATTTGGACCCAAAGTCTGCTTTGGAGGATTTTACTAGCACTCTTATTTGCTTGTTCTGGCTAAGGAAAGATTGCTTCCAATTGGACACCTGATCCTTCTTGTTCCTGGACAGCAATTTGTTTCCTTTTGTTATAGAGTTTATCTACTGGAGATGTCCACCAGACAGGTTTATTCTTCCTTGCAGATGAGGATTTAGTCCTTTCGGGTATTCCTGATTCCATGCATCTATATAAATGCTTGTATAGTGCTTTGTTGTAGTTTTGGAAATTGCTGCCAGTTCCTACAGGGCGGGAGGTGCTGTAAAACTATTTATGTCATCCCTCAAGAGGCTCTAATCAACTTTGGAGATGTTTTTTTGTTTGACCCTAGCTAGAGGGGGGTCGGGGGAGATGGTGACTTCAAAAGTGACCACTTTATGGTCAGATCTTACCAGGGAGAATGTTACTGTAGGGATGCTGCAGTGGTTACTCATGTTGGTTAATACCAGGTGCTAGATATCATCACCTCTTGTGGGGGTATTGAATAGCTGTTCCAAGACATTTGCATTGACAGAATCGAGGAATCTCTGTGCACTTGTGTTCTGGTATGAGTAATTCTTCCAGTCTATGTTTGGGTAGTTAAAGTCACCCAAGGTCATGGTAAAGGGTTGAATCTTGATAGATTCAAAGATGTCCAGATAGGTGGATTGGGCATTTTGAGTCAGATTTGTGGGCTGGTGGCTATGATTTGAATAGGGGTCTTGTTGATGGTTAACTGCACCTGGAGTGTCTCTTGTGAGTCATACTACGTGACCAGCCTGGAGGTGTATGTTTTAATATTTTTTGAAACTCCACCTCCTTTGGCTTTACTGCCCACAGTTTGGGGTCTGAATGTATGATTGGATGAGTAACCAGGTAAGGCTGGGGTGTTCTCTGCAGCTTTGAACTAGATTTCTGTGACTGTGCAGATGTCAGCATCTTCCAGGGTTAAGAATGCTTGCAATGAGTGCAGTTTCATATTTAGACTCTTAGCAAGATTGCTAGGTGATCCCATGATCTTAATATATAGACTGTTGTATAGCAAAAGTTCAAGCTTCGTGGATTACTGACCTTCTAGCACTTTCCTTGTGCTTTCATCCTTCCTTCTAGTTTAACTTCTATGAGAAGATACTTTCCCTAAAGAGTGAATGCACCCCTTAGTGGGCCCTTGTTTTAAGAACATTGCCTTATACATTTGTTCCTGTTTATTGTAAATTGTTTGTTCTCCCATCTCCCCATTAAGCCTGTTGGTTTCTTTCCAGTCTCTAGTGATCCTAAATGCTCCTCTTCTCTTGATTATTTTCTATATAATGCATAATCACCTACCCAAATCTCTACCCATTTCTCTCCCATCCCTTGCAGTTTTATGCACTCGCTTTAAGTCTATCTTCTATTTAATTTCATTCATCTCTCCTCCTGTCCTCTAGCTATTTCCTTTCTTATCCACCCTGCCACCAATAAAACATCTATTTTCTCCTCTTTCCACTGACTTTTGCTACCTGTCCCAGACTAAACATAATTACCAATTGTCTTGCACTCTTTAGCTACAGACCTAATCTCATACCATCCTCACCATCTTCTATAACCATCTTACCTGGAAACTTTTCTAACACATATATAAATTATCTGCGTCTGGATGTCTACACCCCAGTGTTCCACTTTATCCCTCCAGCCCTCATTCTTAGCACCACAACCAGTTCTATTAGCATATATAAGGATCACAAAACAGCTCTACTTCTCTAATTTTGCTCACTTCAAAACATTGTTCCTGAGCTCCCTTTCTTCTAATGACAATATCAGTCTTCTAGCTATTTTTGGTTAAGTTATATCTTCCTGAATTTCATTTTGTTCTAAATCTGTATGTACCATTCCAGCCTTTCTTTTATAAATCACTTAATAACATTCCTAGTGACTTATCCCCAATATGCCTAGCTGCCTAGTTAATTATTTTCAGTTCTTCAAGTGACCTTTTTTGCATTATACAACAGCCAGCCTCTACCCTTTCTACTACACAGCTTAACCATTTTCAAGAAAACTGTTTTCCTTTTCCACTTCCATCATCATATCCTCAATTAAAAATGTATTTATGTCCTTCCTTTGCCTTCAGCTGTTACCAACTCCTTTTCTTATTCAGTGAGTCTACTGGACATACCATAGCCTCCACCCGATTCAGTCTAACCCACAATCAGGGTGAATGAAGACAATGAGGATGCCAATGCAGCATAATACAGCTGCAGGGGAGTGTGCCCTAACCCCTACCATCTATTTGTAGCCTTGTGTGCTCTGCAATGGCTGCCTTTGGGAGGTGCATGAGTAGTTCTGCTAATGTGCAACCTCCTGCCCAGTAGGCATTCCACTTGCAGTGTGGAGCTCACCAAGCTTCTAATTCTGCTGTTGCAGGGATCCTATGCAGACTGCCCCCCCCCTGCCCCCCAGGACAGGTGAGATGACATCATCCTCACAGTCTCATCCTCCCCTATCCACTTACTTCAGTGCTTGAGACACTAAATGTACATTGGTCATCTTCTATTCCTTAGGTATCTCCTTGGTCATCATCTATTCCTTACATATCTCCTTGATGGCCTTCTATATATCTGTGTCTGGCCCAGCATGTAAACCTTATTTTGCACTTTGACATTATCTGCTACATTTAACAGAAAAAGAATACCAGAAGCAAGTATTGGTTCAACTGCTGTGCACTTTTGGAAATATTTTGTGTCATACAGCTTGACAAATACCTATAATAAAACAAGATCTCAGTGACATGGATACCTATACAACCAGCCAACACAGACACTAGCAGGACTAGACAATGGATATAGCTAGAAAATCCACCTGTTGAACCAAACCTATATTAACAGGCCAAGCCATTCAGCAAAGAAAGTATTGGCATATTAGGATGGACCTTTGTGCACCCTTAAGAGTGAGAATCTTTTGCTTTTTATAGAGTATCCTGAATGTGTGGTCCTCTTTGTAGGGCATATTTAGTGAATTTACACAACAGATTAGTCCTGATATGGATTAAACAACCCTGTCTCATTGGAATTTTTCCTCAGCTCCCCAGACCTGAGTGATTGCATTATATCATGTTTGTATGCAGGAGTGAGGAGACCCAATGGCAGATGACAACAACAACAAAGATCCAGTCATAAATGTAGAGATTTGGTTATCACCAAGCCCAGCAACTGTCCCTGCTTACCCTTCATGCAATGGATGCTCTGTTGTTTTCCTCTTGTGCCCTAATAAGGCCCGTACATTCATAGTGGGTGATGCTTCCAGATTCCTTGGGTCTTTAGTCTTTGTCTGAAGCCACTTGCTAATAACCTTTCTTTTGGTCCTCATTAATATTAGCACACATGTCCTTATTCTATATTTTGTATAATTCATCTATTGGAATTAAATTGCCTCAGATCTATCCAAGACTTTTGTGTCAGGCATCTGTCTGGCCAGCCTTTCCTTCTTCTGTTGCTTTATAGATAACATTCCAGCTTATGTCCAACAGTTGCACTGAATCTGTACATTTGCTGACATTTATGAGGCCTTATCGCCTTTTAAAAATGGCAGGCTAACTTTCCACAGTTCCCATCTTTTTTACAGAGTTCACCACCAGTTAGTTTACTATGAATCACTTTGTTTTAAATTTCCCAATTTCCTGCAGTGATCAATACATATAAACACATGCTTGTTGTTCTACACATAAATTCATAATTTGTTGCTACTGCTTAAGTGTTTGGCTAACAATGGTGTGATGCACACCTTAAGGTGATTTGTTGCTGCTGCTTCGTGTTTTTCCATCATGCTACCATAAACTGTATCACTTGTTTAAATGTAAGTGCCACTGCCAGATTTAACCCCAGGCTATCATCAATGACTATCAATGGTGCATTACATTTATTCTTCTAATAAGGAAATGTTCTCATCTTACTGCTCTATTTACAATATTTGTTAAAACAATAGGAGTGACCTAAGTTCACTTTAACTGCTAATATAGGTTATTAGCTTCAGAAATGCTACCTATATCATCACTAGGACAAAGATTTTAAAATGCAGTTAAGTCTGCGTTCACATCATCTGCCTTATATCCCTATATAAATATATTTATGTGCAACTATGCATTATTAATTACTAATAGAATACCAAATTAATTTGTTGAATGTCTCAAGGGAATGTACATCAGCATCTCAAAAGTCTGTGTCACATTTCTTCTTCCATCAGTAGCACCATGTCTAAAAGCATTCCTCTTCTTAATGACTAGACCACAGTTTTCTGCTGCATCTATTACTGAATAAGGGGACAGCCGGGTTAAATGCTTATGTTGATTAAATAGATAATGGTTATTGACAGTCTTCATTTGAACTTATATAAATGCTAATTACAGTTACATTATTTTAAATAACCATAAGTTCTAACAGAACAGTACATGCCAATTTAGATTGTCAACAAATTACTTCAGCATGGTGCTACAGAGAAGGCAAATGCCTCAAAACCAAAACCTGCAGCATCTATAAGAAATATGCAACATTTTATTATATTAGTATTTGTTTCCCATGTAGTGCGAGGTTGGGAATATACCTGAAAATGAGTTATACATTTCTTTGAATGGCATTCCAAATTGCTGACCAAAAGGAAGCTTTTAAGAATAAAAATCCTTTTTTGCATAATATATTCTCTGGAAGTAAATATAAAAATCTTGCTTTACATAATGGATTTTGCATGCATTTTGTAGTTCTAAACATGTTTTTCTCACCATTAATGTATGCTCTCTTTTTACTTGTATCACTCATGACCAAGGGATAGAATATCTAAGAAATTATTAGAATTTTTTTAACTTAACCAAGAAAGATGTAAGTTACTGTTGTTTACTTTTAGAAGTGCTTTTGGACAATAATTTTTTTATGTTTAACCAAAACATCTATAAGAAAGTTAGAGGGGTTGCTATGGGCTCTGCTGCAGCCCCAGCCTATGCCAATTTGATTTTGGGCTGGTGGGAGCATGAGGTCTTACGTCCTCTTCTTTCTAGATATAAAATTGTTTACTTTTGTTGTTTTGTTGATGATTTAATTTTAATTTTACAGGGCACTGAGATAAATGCTAAAGATTTTGTTAAAATATTGAACATTGAATCAGATTTTTTCAAGCTTTTCCCTAGGTCAATGTGGTTTAAATGTTTTTTGGACATTCAGCTTAAGTGGAATGAGAATTAAGGTAAGGTGGATAGCCAGATTTTTAGAAAGGACATTTTTAGTAACAACTATCTTCACTTTCAAAGTAATCATCGCTTTTATGGTCAGTAATATTCCTAGGGGACAATTTATTAGGGCCTCTAGGTTAATGACTGATAATGAGCAGTTTGATAAAGAATTAGAGCTGATTATTTCTTTATTTGTTGATAGGGGTTTTGACCATAATTTTTTATAAGAATTATAGCTGATGAAATTAAGTCAAAAATTGTATCCTCCTATACTTATGAAACCCTTGGTAAGGAACAGGCATAAAGGGGCTGAAGATAAAGTTTTATGCAATCTTGATATAACTGTGGGCAGTGGAAGCATTTGGGCAGTTATTTTAGATCACTGGATGATTTAAGGGGGTAATTCTGATTTGGTTTCTTCTGTTGGAACTAGACTAGGGTTTATTTATACAAACAATTACAATTTAAAAATGTTTTTAGAAATGACAACAGTAAGAAAGCCCTATGTTCTTATAGTGGTTCTAAAACTAAAGGGCTGTACAAGTGTGGTGATTGCCATGCTTGTAGGTACATCCTAGAGGGCCCACATTTGGTTTTAGATCATCTTATATCCACTATTCCCATTCCTGGTGTTTTCACTTGAAAATCTAGCAGGGTAGTATATGTTAGCATGTGTTCCAAGTGTAATTCTTTTTATTTTAGGATGACAACTAGGAGTTTGGGAGAAAGAGTTAGGGAGCACTTATATGCCATTAAATCTAAGGATGGGAACAACGCTTTGTTTAAACATTCTGTATCTTGTGATGGTTTCAAAAAGTTTTTGTTTACTATTATAGAGGCTGTTTCCCTGGATTCAAGGGGAGGGGATTTTAGGAATATAACTGAATAAAAAGAAACACTGCGGCAAATCAGATTGGGGGCAGATAAGACACCGGGCCTCAATGGACATATCAATATTAAATGTTTTTTAAAAGGAAAGAGAGTAAAGTTAGGAAAATCTTTCTAAATCTGAATTGCTTAAAGTGCTTTTAACAAATGTTAATTATGTAATTAATTAGTTGGCTTAATGTGATTGGTTGGATGTTATTTAAAAGTGGCTTGGTCTTAGACTGTATTATTCTGATGAAGTCCAGGTTTGGATGAAACCGGAAAATAAAAAGCTTCTTATGCTAAAGTGTTCTTTTGTTCTGTTCATGGTGGTCCCTTCTTCTGCTAGCATTGGTGGTGTTTTTTGAATACTTAAAAATTACAGATACAGGGATTGTGTAACAAATTATTATCAAATGGATATTTTAGCTGTTTCTCCCAAGGGGTGATGTATCTGGCCTATTGCACATTCTGTTTGTCCTATTATGTTGGGAAGATGGAGAAAATATTGAAAAAGGGGGTATATGAGAATTTATATGAAATTAACAAAAGGAAAGACACCCAAGCCTTTTATAGACACACCCTTTACTGTGCTCAAGCTAATTTTAAGTTCTGGGTTGTGGAACAGTTAAACCCTTTGAGAGGGGGAGCTGACTGGTACCGGGAGTTAATTTGGCAGATACATTTGGAAGCTTATGTACCCCTGAGGGTAAACAATCATGTTTCCCTTGTCCCAGCCCTAAAAAGAGGACTTTGAAGTATTGAGGGCTTGGGCAACAGAGGGTCATAAGATATTTATATATACACATATATTTTTTGCAGCCAACATGTATACTTTTAAACATTCATACCCTATAATTCATTTTTAAACATTTATACCTTATAAATATTATTATATATTTTTGCAGCTATTTTTAACACACATACTGTACATACATTTTTATAGATATACACATTTTCTACAGTTGTATATAATGTATAGTATATCAATTATTTCAGTTTCAGAAGGAAAGAGAAACCTTGTTATTGTTCTTGTTATATGAGTCAATGATTTGGGACCAATGAACTCTTTGTTTTTATTGTGAAATGACCAATGGTAGCTGGGTTGCTAGTATTTTAACAATGGTTTTGAAATAATAGTTCATTCTGATGAAGTTTCCTGAGGAGGAATGAAAGAGATAAATTTGTTTATTAAAGTTTTTTTTTTTCTGTGCCGTTCCTGTTCGTATTATTATATGTCACTTTACAAGTGTGCTGTTTTATTTGCAAGAGGTGATTGCCTTTATTGGGTCCATTCTGCCTGACTGGGTTAGATTATTAGTAAATATAAAAATCTTGCTTTACATAAAGCATTCTCTCTAAGAAAAGCAAAATAAAGTACAAAAGATGGGTCTTTATCCTGATTATATAAAAATTATTTAGCAGAGGTCATAAGTTCCAGTACAGCATCATGTGAAGAAAAGAATGTACATGTTTATCAGGTGAACAGACCACAAATAGTGTCTGAAATCAAATCTAACAACAAAACTGAAAACGTTGTGTTGCATGATTATTGTAACCTGTGAAAATTAACATTGTGTGCTCATAATATCAATCAGTACAAATCTGGGAATTATTCCTTTTTGTTGTGAGCTGTCGTATTTTGTCAACTATGAGTTACCATGTAATGGCTTCTTGTTTGCGAGCCAGGAGTTGTCATCGGGGTGAGTTCAGCCATGTACTACCTATTTAAGGGAGTGTTTTGTTCCTGCCTGCTAAATTTGTCAGCAGGCATGTCGAGATGGAGCCAGCTGGCAGGGACTGTGTCGGAGGTCACAGAGAGTGCTTATCAGCTGTACGGTGGCTGTTTAGTCATCCGTACAGTGCCGGTACTTAAATTTTAACATTTATTTTATTGACTTAATATAGTTTAAAAAATTAATTTAAACAAGCAGTTTAACGCAAGTCATGCAGGGTGGCCCGAAGTTCATAAATATATACATATATATATATATATATATATATATATATATATATATATATATATATATATATATAGATATATATATAGATATATATATATATATATATATATATATATATATATATATATATATATATATATATATGAGTTACCTTCACTTCCCCTAAAGATCATTTGACTGACATTCATTTGACTGAGACCAAATGACTGACAATTCACTTCCCCTAAAGTTCATTTCCCCTAAAACTCATTTCCCTGACAATTAGTATTGGCAGTGTGTAGAGCGCTGTGAGGCAAGTAAAAGGAATATTTCCTTTTCCCCATTGTAGTGCAACCCTAGAGTTAGTATATATAATTAGGGGGGATGTGGGGGGCACAGCCCCCCACCTAGTTTGGTTTTACTAAAGAATATAAAACCAAAAGCAGAGAATATAAAATTAAACTAGGTGGAGGGCTACACTCTCCACACCCTTCAGTGTGGGGGCTGGTCCCCCCCCCCCCAACTATATATATTAACTCCAGGGTCGCACTACAGTGGGGAAAAGGACATATTCCTTTTACTTGCCTTACAGTGCTCTACAGACTGCCAGCACCAATTGTCAGGGAAATGGGTTTTAGGGGAAATTAACTTTAGGGGAAGTGAAGTGTCAGTCATTTGGTATCAGTCAAATGAATGTCAATCAAATGAGTTTTAAGGGAAATGAAGTTAACCGATATATATATATATATATATATATATATATATATATATATATATATATATATATAAAATCATTAATATTCAGTCATATATATATATATATATATATATATATATATATATATATATATATATATATCAAATTATTATTAATATTCAGTCCAGTATAGGCATATTAAAAATAATAAATAAAATATATATGTAGTACAATTAATATATGTATTAAAAAACATACAGTACTGGCACAACAGCTGTTGTTGGGTATGCGGGTGTTTCTAATTAGACTGTTATACTTCACATAAGAAGAGTGAGTACTCTCATATTAAAAAAAAACATATAGCTATATAGCTACATATACTCAAGTTAATAAACCAATCATTTTGAATACAGGAGTAGCTTTATAATATGGGCATAGAGTAACACTATGTTTAAGGGGACTTTGGGGGCAAATTCATGCATTCTGCTCATATAAAGAATTTTATTAATTATGTAAATAAATGCCTGGTAACAGTATGAAAAACTAACAAAATTGGGGTGGCTAAGTTAAAATGTCATGTTAGGGCATATTTTATGATTGTTGGAATCATTATGATTTTGCTACATATGGTTTACTCCTTTATGTCAGTGTTTTTTTTTTTAGTGCACTGTCTTATGCAATTTGAAGGATGCTTTCATTAATTAAGGCATGTTGAGTATGAGAGCCTGAGTACTGTGAGGCATATGTTCTGTCATGGTTTGCTTTAGCATTTTGAATTACTGTATCAGTTGTAAAGGCATGCTTATTTGGATCGATAGCTGCATCTCACTTTTGTAGAAGGTTCATAGGATCATATGAGGTTACTAGGCTAATGGCCCTAGAGCCCTTACAAGCCTAGCCAAGAGAGTATCCCCAAAAAAGCAACCTCAGTCAGCACCTGTCATCCCTATCAATGAGGGACATAGGTGGAACCCCTGGGACAATTTTGTGGTTTCCCATCCACTCATCAGGGTTGCGCTTGAAGAGGGTCAGTGAGGTACTCTGTTTAACATATATGGGAAGTCTATTCCTGAGATGGGGCAGCCTCTGGCAGACAAACCTGTCTCTCCAGTAGGTTTTGTTGATGTCACATATTAGATTTAAGCCTATTGAGCGGGTAATGCATGAGGAGTTAGACTTCTGGATATGGAGCATCTGTAGTAGGGCAGGGTCCGATATTGCTTTGTAGGCGAGACACAGGTCACCTCTGAGCAATCTGTATGATACCAAGTAGAGTGATAGTGATTTCAGCCTGTCCACAGAGGACAGGTGTTGGAGGCCATGGATTCTCTTTGTGAGGTATTTCTATGGCCTTTTCAGTTGGTGCAGGTGTTTGGAGAGGTACATTCCCAATGGGGCATTATACTCAGTTATAGGTCTAATGAGGGAGGAGTACAGAAAGGTAATAACCTCCTTTTTTCTGGATGTAATCCCTTTACTTATGAGATGAACCAAGTAAAAGGGTTTTCTGACTACTGCTGCCACATGATGGTCGAATATGAGATTGTTGTCAACCTGAATACCCAGATCTCTCACCACAGGTTGAGTGCTTAGGGGGTTGCTGCTGATGTGGTAATCAGTAGGGGCCGTGTTTTTGCTGAATGGTATGATAATACATTTTTTTGCATTTAACTTAAGGCCATGACTTTGGCTCCAGTTATCTGTAGCTGTGAGACCCACTTGCAGTATGTTAACATCATTTGGAGATTCAAGGACAGATCCCTGGGGAACACCACTAGTGACAGGTCTGCTGTCAAAGGTGGTGGCACCTATTTTGACCTTGCGGGTCCTATCTGTCAGCCAGTTTGCCACCCATTTGATGAGATATGGATTAACACCAAGTTGTGTTAGCTTTTCGATAATGCCCGAGTGGGGGATTGTGTCAAAGGCCTTAGCCAGGTCAAGGTACTGACTTTCCTTCATCCAGGGCCTTGGTGACAGTCTCAAAGTACCCAACTAGAATCAGTAGGCAAGATCTGCCCCTGACAGATCCAAACTGGGTGGGGTCAAGTGCTTGGAGATTGCCTATGTCCTTGTTTATGAGATCCATAATAATATGCTTCACCATGTGAAAGGGGGTTTTGTTTGGTTGAATTCTCATGATCAGTGCTCCAGGAAGCTGAAAACTCTCGATATTTCCTTCAGGTGGGAGTCAAGGCATCCTGACATATGGCTCAGTGCCATGATGGACAAGGAGGTGGGTAAGGGCATTGATGGAGGGACTGTTAATCCAAAAGATACAAGGTTTTGCTAGGCATTCAAACATGGCAAATGCATCTGACCTGCTTGTAAATACAGCCACTCATGTTTAGGATGCGGGAAAGGTCATTCTTCTTCCAGATGTTGGGACTTGTTGCCTAGGGACAGATTGGCCTTTTCTACTTCTCAGACAGATGGAGAGATTGGTAGGGGGTGCAATACTTCCTTTTGTGCCAAGCTACCTTTTCATGGGCACATTGGGGACCTTGGTAGGAGACCTAAATGCACCACAGCAGGCTTATTTCTCCATTTGTCTACATAGATTATCCTGACTACTGTCAGATTATCCATATCATAGTACAGCAGCCACTCTTCTTCAAGGTTTCTCCAAAGGTTTTCACTCCACAGCCCCATTAGAGTCTAAGCTAGTTAATAATTTTTCATCCATCAAAGGTCATGAACACATTGCTGATTGGCTGATAGAGAAAGAGCAATGAGCTGGCAGGATAATTGGCCCCTTTTGTTCCCTTCCATGGTTTTTGTTTAAAATGTCTCCTATTGGCCTGGTTCCCAAGAAACAGGAGGGTGAGTTCAAGTTGATTCGTCACTTGTCTCACCCAGCTGGGGGATTCAGTTAATGATTTTATTGACACCAAGCTGACTAAAGTTCACTACTTTTCTTGCATCAGGTGGTGGAGGTCATCATGGGCTATACTGTCCCATCGCTATGTAAGATGAATATCCAATCTGATTTCTGTCTTCTTCCTGTGAGACAAGAAGATTGGCCTTTCTTAGGTTTTCAGTTCAACAGGAAAATATTTTTGACACTACAATGAGGGGTGTACTGTAACTTGTGCAACTTTCAAACTATTTATCACAGCTTTGCATTGCTGCTGGCTAAATTGAGCCCCCTGCCAGTCAGCAGTACACTACCTAGATGAATTTTTTACAGAGGGTCAGGATGGTGTGTGGGAAGGCATGTCCATTTTCAAGCAGCTTTGCTTTGAGTTGGGGGTACCCTGGGCTGATGACAAGTCAAAAGGACTAAATTCTTTGGGTTTAGAAGCTGACACCACTGATAACCTTTTCAAGATTTCTAAGCCCAAACTTCAACAAGTCCAACATTTACTTTGGAGATGCTTGGGTTCCAGCAAAGTTCAAGTGGGAGGCATCATGCAGTTATATGGTTTGATGAACTTTGGCTGTAGAGTGGTTTCTTGAGGCACAGCATTCCTATGGTCCATATATGGCTTGTTAAGGTAACAGGTCCAAGCACCACAAGGTCTAGTGGACCAGGTGCATTAAGGATTGCCTTCCATTATGGTTCACATTCTTGAGCCAGTTCAGTTGAGTTTTTTTTTGGCAGTTCCCTTGGACCACTGTCACTAACCTTGAGCTTTTTACTGATGCAGATGGTGGTGCCCAATATGGGGGGAGGTTATTTCATGGGCAGCTGGTTTGCTGCAAGATGGCTGGAAAGCTGGTCGGGGAGAGGAGGCAGATTATGTTTTTTTTAGAAATTTTTCCTATTTGGATGGCACTGTTAGTATGGAAGGATAAATTACATGACAAAAGGATAATTTTTCACTCAGATAATATCACAGTGGTTCATGCTGTCAAAAAATATTCTTCCAGTTCTAGGTGGGTCCACTCAGTCATCAGTCTTTTAGTTTTGCTAAATCCTGAGATTAATTTGTCATTTTCTTGTATTCATGTCCTTGGTCATCTTAATCCTATAGTTGGCAGTCTCTCCTGGTTTCAGTTTGCCAGGTTTTGCGTCTGGCCAAGCATTTGGATCCAAAGGGCAGCCCAGATCCTGTGAGAGTCTGGCTATTTGGAAAATATTAGCATTATCAGTTTTGGGAAATTCATGGCCAAGAACACTAGGAAAGCATATTTGGCATCCTGCCATGTTTTAAAAGCAGTTGGGAGTATAGTTGTTGCTGCAGTTTTTAGTGCCTGGGTCCACCGTGGGGTGTATACCTAAAATTCACAGAGTACACCTTGCAGCTTTGGGATGGTTGGAGCATTTTTGGGGCCTTCAGGCTGTGGCAAGACATTGGGGTTATGGAGAAGATACTTAAGGGCCTTGAGATTATGCAGGGACATTCTCAGGATTCCAGAAAACCTTTTGGGAGATAACTCCTTCCTCTTGTTACTCAAGGTCTTTATTAGACCATGGGTGCATTTCACTTGTTTGTCCCTATAGCTGCTTTGTTCACATCTTTGTATGTGGGTGCCTTCCAAGTCAATGAACTTCTCCTTTACCTTTGTTGGGAGGATCTTGTCATCCACAGGTAGTTTGTTATGATTTAGTTAAAAAAATCCAAGACTAATCAAGTTGGTAAAGGACAGCAGGTAGTCACTTGTCCGATACACTGGATCAATTTACTATTTCATACTACTCTCTCAGAGAAAAGGTCAGGCTTGGTTTTCATGTGGGCCTCAGGCAGGTCTTTTAACCTATCAGAGATTAACACATTTCTTAGGCAGTCCTTGGCAGGGAAAGGAATTCACCCATAAGGTTACTCCTCACATTACTTCCGGATAGGTTATACCTTAGACTTGGCTATGGAAGGGCATACTGTGCAGGTCACTGAAAGAATGGGGAGGTGGGTTTCTGATGCCTTTTTGTCATACATCAGGCATTATTTTTTATTTTCTTTTACAGGAAAGGAGGTCATTTGGCTCTTGGGTCATTCTTTTATTCAGAGAGCATCAATTAGAGCCTTGGCCTATCTGGCTGGTCACTCAAGTTTCTTTGACAGTAACCAATGGGCAGTTCATTCTTTTGGTTTCCCTGATCTTAGTTGGCTTCAATTTTGAGAAATCTGGCATAAGATTACCATTTATTTATTAATTTATTTATTTTACATTTGCTGGTCTAGCTGGATACATCTCCATTTTCAGAAGAGGGAGAAAAGCTCCACATAGAGATACATAATAATACAATTACATAAAAGAAGTTATAAAGTGTTCAGAAAAAATATTTAGGAAATTTAAGATAGTACAGTCAAAACGAAAATCCCTTTTTTTTATAGTATTCCAGTTCATAGGTTACAGTGATAATTTATGCATAAAATGCTTATAATTAGTGTACGTAGGATAGATTGTAAATATTTCATATGAAGACAAAGGAAGGGAGGGAATGAGTTAGAGGGAGAAGAAATTAGTCAGGGTTAGTGCAGGTGCATAGCCAGTGATTATTGAGATGTGATTTTAGTTGTTTTTTAAAAAGTAGCAGAGAAGTCTGAGCTGTGATTTCGGTCAGAAGTTTATTCCATAATTTTCCTACAGAGTTTGAGAACAAGGAGTCACCTGCTGAGTTGTTTGATTTAGTAGTGTTAATCAGTAGTTTGTTTGAGGAACGTAAATTTTTGAGGTTGTTATAAGGTGTGATAAGGCTAGAGAGTATAGGAGTGTTGCTAGGTTGATACAGGGTCTTGTGGGCTAAAGTAAGTTGGTAAAATTGAAGCTGGTTAGGGAATTCAAGCCAGTTTAAGTGTTTAAGATTTAAGCAGTGGTGGGTTCTGAAAGGAGAGCCTGTAGCAAGTCTAGAAATATTATTGTAGGAAGTTGCTAGTTTCTTGAGTTTGTTTTTGGAGATATTAGTAAATATGGGAGCAGCATAGAGCAGAGTGGATAAAAGGTGAGTTTGAGCTATGGCAGACCTAGCTTCTGGTGAAAGATAGTGTTTGATGTGATAGAGGGATCCTAGTTTCTTATTAATTAATTTTATTGTATTGTTTATGTGTGTCTCAAAGTTTAGGTTGTTGTCAATAGTTATACCTAGCAATTTAGTGGTAGGGTCAGGTGAGATAAGGGTGCCATTATTAGAAATAAGATTTATCTGTACAGGGGAAGACTTTTGGGTTGGGGTGAAAAGTAGCAATTTAGTTTTTTGGGGATTTAGGAGAAGGCAGCGATAGGAGAACCATTGTTCAGCAGTGTTAAAGGCTTTTTGTGTAATTGACTGAAGTTCAGTTGGTGAGGAAGCAGAGCAGATTAATGTAGAGTCATCTGTGAACTGAATGCAGGTGGAGTATGGGATTTTAGATTGCAGGTCATTTATGAAGATAGAAAATAAAAGTGGGCCTAAAATAGAGCCCTGTGGAACGTCGAGGGAGATTGGGAGATGATTATATAGTTCATTTTGCCAGAGTACGACCTGCTGACGATTGCCAAGGTAAGATGTAAACCATTTTAATGATAGAGAATCCAAGGAGAGAGACTTAAGGGTGTGGTGTAGAAGTTGATGGTTGACCATATCAAAAGCTTTGGATAGGTCAATGAAAACTGCAGATGATAGTCTATTGTTATTATGGTTGTTGTTGATACAGTTTGTGAATGATAGCGGGGCAGTAGTAGTACTATGAAAAGGTCTAAAGCCATGTTGGCTGTTGGCAAGTAGGTTATTTATAAGACGGTGATTATGTATCTGCTTGTGAATGCATTTTTCCAAAAGTTTAGCTATAGGGGATAGTAAAGCTATGGGATGATAGTTGGAGAAGTCATTGGAATTTCCACCTTTATGTAAAGGGATGATATGTGAGATTTTCCAGACTGATGGTACTTTACCTTCTTTTATAGATCTGTTTAAAAGAATGGAAATAGGGTAGGCTAAGGCTTTAGCACCTTTTTGCAAGAATTCTGCTGGGAGTTTATCTGCAGATGGGGAGGTTGGTTTTAACTTTGGAGAAGGGAGGAGATGTAAGAAGTGGATACTGGTTGGGGGTGAAATTGTGGGGGTGGATTATGAGAAGATGTGGGCAAGTTAGATATATCAGGTGATAGGTGGCTAGCTAGAGTTTGGATGATTTATGTGAAGAAAGAGTTGAAGGCATTGGCAGTTTCTTTTGGATTATTGGGGTTAGATCCTTGGGGACTGGGTGTGATTGATTGGCCTGGGTAGAAAAGATTATTAATACTAGCCCAGAATTTTTTAGGTTGTCTGGTAGAGGATTGTTATAATTGTAGATAGTAATTATTTTTATCTAGCAGGATGGCTCTTTTAGTACTGTTTCTGTGTTCTCTAAAAGTTTGATGGTCTGACGGATTCTTAGAAGTATGCCATTTTGCCCAATATTTATTTCTAAGTAGGATTTTCTGTTTAGTAGTAATAGTAAGCCATGGGGCTGGTTTAGCTATGGTTCTGATAGAATGGGTTAGAGCATGATGATCCAAGATAGCCAAGAATGTAGAATTAAAGTATTCCACGGTGTTATTGAGAGGGAGAGTTTTTAATGGAGACCATTTACATTGATTAAGTTCTGCTTGGAAAAGTTCTAGGTTGAAATGCTTTTTAGAGCGTATTGTTCGGAAAGTGGGAGTGTTATGTTGGTTTTATGTCTAATAATATATGGCAGACAATGGTCACTAAGGTCATCAGGAAGGATGCCTGTTGCGTAGGTTTGCTGTGGGGTATTAGTTAGTATCCCGTCTAAGGTGGTTGCCTTGTTATTGATTTTATTGGTTCTGGTATGGTAATTAATTAGTTGTGAGTAGTCATACAGGTTAATGTGGGTGGTGGGATTTATATTTGTGCAAGAGTTCCAGTCAATGTTAAAGTCCCCAAGAATAATGGTTTCTTATGGGATATTACTAGTGAGCCAGCTAAGAATGTCTTCTAATATATTGCAGTTCAATGTTAAAGTCCCCAAGAATAATGGTTTCTTGTGGGATATTACTAGTGAGCCAGCTAAGGATGTCTTCTAATATATTACAGTTGTTCCCGGGGGGAGATAGACACAGATGATATTTATGGCTTTACTAGTATTTAGCTGCAGTTTGGAGATTATTATTTCTGCACTAGCATTAGTAGGTAAGTTAAGGATAAGTGTACTGACTTGTAGCTCAGTTTTATAGAGGATTGCTACTCCGCCTCCTTTTTTGGAAGTACGGTCGAGTCTAATAATATTATAGCCAGGTGGGGAGATTTCGATGTCTTTAATGGAAGGTTTTAGCCATGTTTCTGATAAACATAGGATATCAAATTGCTGAGTCTGTAAGAGAGCATGGAGTTGAGTAACTTTGTTGCATATGCTGCGTATGTTTCGGTGAGCAATAGAGAGTGAGTTGGTAGGTTTGGGAGGAGGAGGTTTTATAGTATTATTGTGGTTTATAACTGTTGTGGGAGGGGGATTTTTTGGGCCTGGGCTAGGGTGAATATCGCCATCTAATAGAGATAGAAGGGGTGCTATAGGTTTAGGGTTCACTGGTTTGTTGTGGAAATCAAATAGTTTTCTAGCTTTTGGGTAAGAGAAGTTGAAGTGAGTAATTCGATGATATTTTGGTAATTGGTAGCAAGGTATATAAGGGATATTTAGCCAGTAATGAGAAGAAGGTTTTGTTTGTGATGAGGTATGTTTGGAAGGTAGTAGGAAGGGGTTATTGGGAGAGTGTTCAAATGAAGTAAGAAGGTAGGTAGAGGCTAGAGAGGGTAATAGGAGTAACCAAATTAGAGTTTGATTTTTGTGGGGGATTGTAGGGATATACATTTTTAAGGATGGTGATTTGAATGGATCAGTGATAGTTTAGGAACAAAATGTAGGTAAGGTAGAGAAAAAGGTGTTAGGAGAAGTGATTAGGGATAGATAGTGTGGGCAGGTTTAGAGGAAAAGGGGGTGGGTGTAGTAATTATGTGGTTTATGTGATTGGAGTTATTTTGATGGGATGTGGTCTGTTGGTGGAATAAGTTTAGGAGCACTGGGGGTGGGTGGAATTTGGGGGTAGAGTAGGGGAGCGGAGTGAGCCCAAAGGGCGAACGGAGTGGGATCAGACAAGAGAGAGTTCAGCCAAGGAAGACAATCAGTGAGGTTGAAAAAAAATTCAGCAGGTAAGTTTGGTAAACTTGGAGTTTGAGGGGGACAGAATGTTTGAAAGAAGAGGCTGATAGGAAGAGATAAAGGCTGTTAGAGTGAGATAGTAGGTAAGAAGGATGCTAAGAGGGAAGGTAAAGACACAGTGGAAAAGAAGGGGCCAATGTGCTATAGGTAGGATTAGCAGGTTTGTATCAAATTGGTAGGAATAGCATATAGAGTGACGCCACCTAGTGGTCATGAATATAGATGCAAGAGCAAGGCCTTCTTTAGGTGATGGTAGGATAAGGGAAGGATAAAAGTGGGACAGAAGGAAAGATAGGACACATATTAGAATTAGGGAAACGTGCAGGAGATTGAAGTGGGGGGGTTGACTGCTGACTACCTAGATTTGGAAGCTTAGGCTAACATAGCAGGAGCTAGATAATTAATCAGGTTACAAAAGTGACATTAGTTATCTGCATACATACTTTCACTGGTTTATAGGAAGGGAAAGTTTCTCTGGGAGCCCGTAACTACTTCCTGAGATGGTTTAATTTCAGTGGTGGCCAGCAGATAACATTCAGTTGTTTGCTCTAGGGGCAAAATGATGTACACAGTTTCACTGGTTTATAGGAAGGGAAAGTTTCTCTGGGAGCCCGTAACCACTTCCTGAGATGGTTTAATTTCAGTGGTGACCAGCAGATAATATTCAGTTGTTTGCTGTAGGGGCAAAATGATGTACACAGCTTACTATAATTAAGCACCAAGATAAAGAGCACAGCAGCCAAGTACAGGGGTAGAAAGAAAGATATATAGATACCATGGAAGAAGCTTTGACCATTATTGTGATAATTTCATCTTGGGGGAAATGATCTGGGTAAAGCCCCTAAGAAAATACTGTTGGTCAGAATCTTATATGATATGGACCACTTGTGGCAGATGTATCTGAAGGTAGTTTTCTTCTGGTCTGCCATCATCCTGAGACTGTACTGTAAGAGCAGTAGAAGGTGTAGTGCCATTGAGAGAGTCAGGCATTTTATCAACCAGAGTCAAGTGGGCTGCTAGAAAAATTGGTTTCCAGGAGATTGAGCACAGTGATATTGACAGACTGAAGCCCAATTTCTATGATTTGGACAATGTTCATATTTTCATAGGTTCATACGTGTGCACTAGGTTAATAGCCGTGCTTTACAAGCCTAACCCATAAGATTACCCTGGCATCATGCCACCCAACCTTAGTTCCCAGTGCCACTGTCGAGTAGAGCCACTGGAGTGATTATTTCATTCATTCATTCATTTGAATAACATGAGTTTTGATTTGGTTAATTTGGATATGGTTGTTTCTATGCAGACAGTTTAACTTGATGCCTTCCATAACCCAGAATTTATTTGCAAGATCACTGATTTTTGGGGAACGGAATGTCATGCGGTGTTAGTGCAGTCTTATAGCTTCACCACCTTGTGTCTCCTCCTCCATCCCTGTTCATTGGCATCTGGATCCAGATATGACCAGTGGCCACATCAAGGGGTATATGGCTTGTGAGTATGTGTTAAATGGGTTTGCCACCAGGTCTGAGATAGCTAGGAATACGCATCACATTTTTTCTGAAGTGGCAGCCAGAACAGGCAGGTTTACACCAACCAGCTTGAGGTGATGGTTTCATGGTATTTGTCGATATGTTGCATATGAATTGATTATGGCATCACTATTGGTTGTCCATGACTGTTACGTAATATAAGTTCGCAAAGTAAGTCTGCTACACTGATAAATAATATAAGGTCACAAAGTTATTCTGGTGCACTGTTACATAATATAAGGTCACAAAGTCATTCTGGTGTGTTTTTATGACTCGGCTTAGTGGACAGGTATTACTGACATCTGGCTACTTTGAATTATTTTGCCATTCCACAGTGTCTTCTGAATGAAAAAAAAAAAAGTGTTTCTAACTAAACTGTCACATATAAAATATTCTGAGTGGTGGGTGGTTTTTGTTTAGCTGCATATGCAATCTGAGATTTCCTGACTTGGACTTGAGAAATTTTACTAGGGGCTGCACTCATTTCTACTAGTTAGTACCCCTGCAAAAAATTAACCTTATATTTATCTTCCATTATAAAAGCTGAATGATTCCAAGATATTCTTGAGACTAGATATTTATCTTTGTAAGACATATTTACCATGTTTTGTTCCTCTTTCTTTCTAGATTGTGTTTTCTTAGTTAACTAATTACTCTAAATCTGTTTTACAAAACATCAGTTCTTTCCTGTAAATGCTGACATCCAAGTCACTCACTGAAACTCATAGCTCTCAGCTTCTTTCTTCAAAAATTCAAGATAAAGCTAAAATAATGGTGGTGGGGGAGTGCAAAGACCCATAACCAGGGACTTATTTTTAAATTTATTATTAAAAAAATTATAAAAAAATCTGCTCACTTGCATTTTCTGAACAATAACAAATATAAAACTCTAATATCTAGCATTACAAACTGACTTTATTTCTCCATGATTTACCAGAAAAGCAAATATTTTGCCAGGGACAGGGTAAAAATATCTGAGACAGTTGAAATGTACGCTGTGACCTTTATATCCAATTTCTTTGTCTGATGAACTGTCACCAGGAGTTTTCTCTCTTCACATTCTGCTTTTCTAGTGTATTTAGAGTCTTTCATTTTCTATGAAAAAAAAAATGAATTGCTATTGTCACGGTTTAAAACCCGGTATTAAACCTTAAGCAGTTTGTATAGTTTCCTTACCTTGGCTGTCTGGATCCATAGGTGGTCCTGTGGCAGAATTCTGGGACAGTAATAAGTGATCAAACCTGTTTTCAAACAGATCTGAACATTTTTGCCGATGTAATTTGTTCATCTCAGATGAATATTCTGCTTTCAAAAGTCATGTAATACTTTCCTGACAGGTGTAAAAGACTGTTGCATTTCATACAAGGAGTTCACTGTGAGGATGGCTTACATTTCAGTGTCTATTTTGGAATTTTCAGTTTGCATTCTGTAGGATGATTTGACATAGAGTGCACAATGTTTATACACATTAACGTAACATTGATACATCAGCAATAATAAGTTTTGTCTTAAACACTTACAATAAAAGAATACAAGTCTAAGCACATGTAGTAACACACCACTGATGAATATTCTATGAAAAGTATGGATACCTACAGTGGATATAAAAAGTGAACACACCCCTGTTAAAATGCCAAGTTTTTGTGATATATAAAATGAGACCACAATAAATCATTTCAAAACTTTTCCCACCTTTGTTGTGACCTATAACCTGTACAATTCAATTGAAAAACAAACAAATTTGTTATGGGTAAAATATAACAAATAAAATACGTACAATAAGCTCGTTGCACAAGTGTGCACACCCTTAAACTAATACTTTGTTGAAGCACCTTTGGCTGGGCCATACCAAAACTTTAGCTGTCTTCTGGTGAAGCCATCCATTTGGATGTATGCTTTGGGTCATTGTCGTGTTGAAAGGTGAAATTCCTCTTCATCTTCAGCTTTCTAGCAGACGCCTGAAGGTTTTGGGCCAGAAGTGACTGGTATTTGGAACTGTTCATAATTCCCACCACTTGACTAAAGCCCCAGTTCCAGCTTATGAAAAGCAACCCCCGAAGCATGATACTCCCACCACCATGCTTCACCGTGGGGATGGTGTTCTTCTGGTGATGCAAAGTGTTGTTTTTGCGCCAAACATACCTTTTGGAATTGTGGCCAAAAAGTTCAACCTTGGTGTCATTAGACTATAACACATTTTCCCACATGCTTTTGGGAGACTTGATGCATTGTTTTGCAAATTTTAGCCAGGCCTAGATGTTTTCCTGTGTGAGAAAAGGCTTCCATTTCCAACCCTACCCCATAGCCTAGACATATGGAGAATACAGGAAACTGTTGTCACATGCAGTACACAACCAGTACTTGTCAGAAATTCCTGCAACACCTTCAGTGTTGCTGTAGGTCTCCTGGCAGCCTCCCTGACCAGTTTTTGTCTTGTCTTTTCATTAAGTTTGGAGGGACGTCCAGTTCTTTGCAACATCACTGTTGTTGTCCCATATTTCCTCCACTTTTTGATGACTGTCTTCACTGTATTCCATGGTATAGCCAATGCTGTGGACATGTTTTTGTACCCTTCTCCTGACTGATACCTTTCAACAATGAGATCCCTTTGATGCTTTGTAAGCTCTCTGTGAACCATGGCTTTGCTGTAGCAGACAACTGAGTAAATGTCAGAAAAACCCTATTAGGGCAGCTGAACATTATTTGGGGTTAATCAGAGTCTCTTTAATTGATGGCAGGTGAGTACCCAAGAAAACTGAATGCTGTAATTAAATCAAAAGGTGCTTCAACACAGTATTAGTTTAAGGGTGTACACACTTATGCAACCAGCTTATTGTATGTTTTTTTATTTTTCATATTTCTTCCCCTAACAGATTTGTTTGTTTTTCAATTGAATTGTACAGGTTATAGGTCACATTAAAGGTGGGAAACATTTTGAAATGATTTATTGTGTTTTCATTTTTTTATTGCACAAAAACCTGGCATTTAACAGGAGTGTGTACACTTTTTATATCCACTGTATATTGCATTATTTTTTCTAATTTTAATATAGCAGTTGAACTATAACTCCTAAAATATATTTTTATTATTTTCACAATAAAAGTGTTAAGCATACCTTCAGTTTGATTTATTTTAAAACTGCTGATGATTTAACAAGTCACATTGATGTTGCATGGCTCTGTAATTTCTTCTACCACAACATCGCCTGTGAGACAGTATTTTATGGTTCCCATATCAATAACATTGCCAACAGCACTGTATTTCATTTCTCTAGCATCATGGATTTCCTGAGGAGACAAAAGATAATCCCAGAGATTTACACTGTTTAATTCTCCCACAAATGACTGACTTGCATCAAAACCACCTTCAAGTATGTCTTGGTCTTGCCCAATTATAACAACACCTCCTAATGCTATGGTGTGTCCTTTGGCTAAGCTTTTTCGTACAGATCTCACCCCATTCATCCACAATCCGACTAGTCCTGTGTTTGAGTTCCAGGTAACACAAACATGGTTCCATGTTTGGTGGACGTTTTTAGCTGTGATAGTAACAGATCTGTCACCTATAAACATTTCAAAGGTTTCCTTCGATTTACTTAAGAGAAGCAGTTCATTAGTTCTAGCAGATGTTGCATAAGAGAAAAGAGAGTATTCTCTGTTGAGTTCAGTAAAAGCTCTCACACACAGTGTAAAAGCACTGAAGTTCATCACCTTCTTAGGTGTTAATTTCACATTGGCAGTTGAAGACTCCAGAGGAAAAATAAAATTATAATGTGGTGAACCTGCAAAATCAAAAGCAGACACAGTTAGGTTTTTCAAAAGGTAACACTGCAACATACATAAATGAACATATTATTTTATAACCCATAACTAGACAATGTATACTACATCTATAGGATGTATTACCAAACCTTCACCGAAAAATGGGTATGTTTTATCCAGTCAAGAACATTTTCAGTGGATTATAAGTGAACATGCCTAGTTAAATGAACAGACAACAGGTAGATTCTTACATATATTGCAGAGCTGTATTTGTGATTATAGGATCATAGGGAGTTACTATGCTATTGGCCATGAGGTCCTTACAAGCCTAGCCAAGAATTTAGCCCATGTTCTGACAAGTCAGCACCCAATTATCCTGTCCAGCAGGAACACAGGTGTAATCCCAGGGGTGTATTTTCTGTACCCCATCCAGTTATCCAGGTTGCTCTTGAAAAGGGTTAACAAGGTACTCTGTTTGACGTGGCGATAGAGTCTATTCCACGGAAGGGGAAATCTCTGGGACACAAATCTGTCCAACCAACAAGTCGTATTGATGTCACAGACCAGGTTGAGGTCATGCGTGCAGGTTACATGAGTGGAGCTAGACTTGCAGATATGCAACAGTCCCATCAAGGCAGAGTCTGATATTGCTTTGCATGCCAGACAGAGGTCGCCTCTGAGGAGTTTCTATGAGACTGAGTAGAGGTAGAGGGCTTTTAGCCTATCTGTGTAGGGTATATGTTTGAGGCCTTGGATTCTCCTGGTGAGGAACCTCTGTGGTCTCTCCAGCTGCTGCATGTGCTTTGTGAGGTACATGCCAAAAGGGGCATTGTACTCAATAATGAGTGTTATAAGGGAAGAATACAGGGATGTTATGACCTCCTTGTCCCTGGATGAGATACCCTTACTAATGATGTTGGCCATGTTGAAAGCTTTCCAAACAAATGAGGCAATATGGTGATCAGTCAAAAGTCAGTTTGCAATCAGCCTGGGTGCCTACATTCCTCATAACTTATTGCATGCTTAAGACCTTGTTATTAATGTGATGATTTGTGGGGTGTCACTTTCCCCAAAGAGGATGATGATGCATCTTTTAGCATTCAGTTTGAGGCCATGTTTCTGACACCAGTCATTTGTACGGGTGAGACCCTCTTGGAAGATGTCCATATCGCGAGGGGAATTGATGACAGCATCTAGCTTGCAGTCATCTGCAAACTTGGTCAGCCATAGCCCACTGGGTTTGGTCTGCATCTGAGAAAAGTATATTCCAAATAACAGAGACCCAAGACTGATCCCTGGGATACACCGCTCGTTATGGGTTTACTGCTTGAGGTGGCCTCCCCTATTTTGACAAGGTGGGTTCTATCAGTGAACCAGTTTGCTACCCATCTGGTAACATATGGCTTGATGCCTAGTTGAGAGAGTTTATCTATTATACCTGAGTGGGGAATAGTATCAAAGACTTTGGCCAGGTCAAGGTAGGTAGTGTGCACCATCTTCTCCTCATCCATAGCTGTGGTGACTGTCCAAAAGAAGTCAACCAGATTTAATAGACATGACCTCCCCTT
This sequence comes from Protopterus annectens, assembly GCF_019279795.1. Lineage (NCBI taxonomy): Eukaryota > Metazoa > Chordata > Ceratodontiformes > Protopteridae > Protopterus > Protopterus annectens. Next base: position 1,217,593,586 of record NC_056745.1, read on the forward strand.
GATGAAAGCAAACTGTGTGGGATCGAGTGTTTGGAGGTTGACAATATCCTTGTTTACGAGGTCCATGATAATCCATTTCATGGCCTTACAGATCAGCTACTTAGGCTGATGGGTATATCATTTCCTGGATTGGTGGATGCTCCACTTTTGTGCAAAGGGATGACAGTGGCTGTCTTCCACTCAGGTGGGACAAAGCCAGTACTCATGCTTTGGTTGAATAGGGTATCTAATGGTGGTGCAAGTTCCTGCCTGAGCTCATGTAGGATATAGCCTGTGATGTTATTGGGTCCCATGACGGCTGTATTTTTTGCCTTTGGGAGGGCAATTGCAACTTGCTCCCTAGAAATAAGGGGAGGGGGACAGGTGCTGGGGATGTCCTGATTTACTGATGGGGGAGACAGAGAGGTGAAGTTTTCACTGAACCTGTCTGCCAGCAGGTTGGCTATATCTACAGCTTTTGTGTTTGTGGTGCCCTTGACCACCAGTTCTGAGCAGATATGAGTGCTTCATTTGAGAATGCAGACAAATGTGAAGAAGGCCTTATGACTGTCTTTAACAGATGTGGCCAGTTTGGACTCAAAGTTTGCTTTGGAGGATTTCACTAGTGCTTTTATTTGCTTGTTCAGGCTAAGGAGAGATTGCTTCTAATTGGGCACCTGTTCCTTTTTGGTCCTGGACAGCATTTTTTTTTCCTTTTATTATAGAGTTTATCTATTACAGATGTCCACAAGATAGGTTTACACTTTCTTGAGAATGATTTTGTCCTGTCTAGTATTCCTGATTCCATGCAACTATATAAATGCTCATACAGTACTTTGGTGTAGGTTTGGACATATGTGCCAGTTCCTATGGAGGGGGTGGGGGCTGTGAAGCCAGTTATACCTTCTCTCAGGAGTTGCAATCAGCACTGGAAAAGTCTTTTTGTTCGACCCAAGCTAGGGGAGGGGTCGGGGGGATGGTGACTTTGAAAGTGACCGCTTTGTGGTCAGATCTTACCAGGGAGGATGACATGGTAGGGATGCTGCAGTGGTTATTCATGTTAGTTAATACCAAGTCCAAGATATTCTCCCCTCTTGTGGGGTTGTCAGCCAGCTGGTCCAAGGCATTTGCATTGCTGAAATCAAGGAATCTCTGGGCATTTGTGTTTTGGCATGAGTGGTTCTTCCAATCTATGGTTGGATTGTTAAAGTTGCCCAGGATCAGGGTAAAGGGTTGAATCTTGCTTGATAGATTCGAAGAGGTCCAGATAGGTAGAGTGAGCATCTTGAGTAAAAGTTGGGGGCCTGTAGCTAGGTATGATTTGAATAGTTGTCTTGTCAATGATTAACTGCACCTGGAGTGTCTCCTGTGTAGCATACTTTTTGGCCAGCCTGGAGGTGTGGCTGTCTTTAATATATATTGCAACTTCACCTCCTTTTGCTTTGCTGCCCACAGTTTGGGGTCTGAATGTATGATAAGATGAGTAACCTGGTAAGGCCGGGGTGCTCTCCACAGCTTTGGACCAGGTTTCTGTGACTGCACAAATGTCAGCATCTTCCAGGGTTTGGAATGCTTGCAATGAGTGTATTGTCATGTTTAGGCTCCTAGCATTTAGCAGCATGACTATTAATTTGCGTTTTGATGAAATTTTCATGTTGGTAGTTTTGACCTCACGGCATTGCATAAAAAAGTCACTATGGAGGAGGTAAGAGCCTTTGCCAGAAGCCTGAAGCCCAAGGGAGACAGATACAGGCTATATTCTGGCAAAGCATAGTGGTCTGTTGATCATGTCTTTCCAGGGTGTAAGGTACTGGATCCCCTTGGAATGACACCAGAAACTAAAACAATTGTTAATGTCAATCATTTTATGTTTGCATTGAGGCATTATTCTGGGTGATGGTAAAATGCTGCTTAAAGCTAGGAACATACCTGCCTGGGACACGTATTCAGCAGTTCGATCATGTCTCTCTTCATATAGTCCAAGGAGGTATGTCTCAAGTCATTCACGCCAACTTGGGCTAAGACAGAGTCATAACAGTACCTGTTATTGAGAGATTTGAGTGTGTGGGTGATATGGCAGATTCTGGCACCTGACAAACAACTAACCATGACTTTCTCCTTATCCAGCCAGGTGAGAGGCATATCTGTGTGTCTCACAATGGAGTTTCTGGTTTAAAAGCCCATGTTTGTGCTTGTTTCCCACCTTTCCTGTAACTAGTCTAGTCCAGATACAGATTTGCCATATCCAGGACTGTTTATAAGCTTCTGAGCGGTGCCAAAAAGTTTTCTCTTCAATTTTTCCCTTAAATCTGCTAGCTCTCTCCTCTCCTGCACTTTTACTAGCTTATTTGTCTAGCACTTTACCAGACTTCTTGTAGCAATTATTGTAGCACACAAAAGTGTTCCCAGCACTAAACATTCTGCAAGGAAACAGTTTCAGTACTTATTATTAATGCCCACCATCCAGGTATGTCTAAAGGTCAGTTCCCTGTGCTTTTTCCTATTAACCTGGTGAACTTGGGCATCCTGAGGAAATGTAGCAACTGCCTCATGTACACTGACAACTCTCTCCTCTTACCTCCCAACACTCAGACTTGCGAGAGATGCATTTATATATTTAAATTGGAAGCCACATACTTTCCAGCCAAGACTAGAATAGCTGGTCAAGAGGAGAAGGTCAACACTTGCACCACACCACATGGAACACATATCCCTCCAGAACACATACCACCACTGCCTTCACAAAAAACACAAACCACACACCCACCTTCGCGGAGGCTCTCAATAAAAATCTACCCGAACAGCAGAGGCCTCCAAGGCAGAAATGCACTCGACCACCACAGCACAGCACTAATCACGAGACACATACAGTGGATATAAAACGTTTACAGACCCCTGCTAAAATGCCAGGTTTTTGTGATATAAAAAAATGAAACCACAATAAATCATTTCAAAACTTTTCCCACCTTTAATGTGACCTATAACCTGTACAACTTAATTGAAAAACAAGCAAATTTGTTAGGGAAAAAATATAAAAAAAACATAAGTGTGCACACCCTTAAACTAATACTTTGTTGAAGCACCTTTTGATTTAATTACATAATTCAGTCTTCTTGGGTACACATCTGCCATCAATTAAGGAGACTCTGATTAACCCCAAATAACGTTCAGCTGTACTAGTAGGATTTTCCTGACATTTATTCAGTTGCCTGCTACAGCAAAAGTCATGGCTTGCAGACAGCTTACAAAGCATCAAAGGGATCTCATTGTTGAAAGGTATCAGTCAGGAGAAGGATACAAAAAATTTCCCCAGCACTGGATATACCATGGAACACAGTGAAGACAATCATCAAAAAGTGGAGAAAATATGGGACAACAGTGACATTCCAAAGAACTGGGCATCCCTCCAAAATTGATGAGAAGACAAGACAAAAACTGATCAGGGAGGCTGCCAGGAGATCTACAGCAACACTGAAAGAGCTGCAGGAATTTCCGGCAAGTACTGGTTGTGTATTACATGTGACAACAATCTTCAGTATTCTCTATATGTCTGGGTTATGGGGAAGGGTTGCAAGACAGAAGCCTTTTCTTACACAGAAAAACATGCAGGCCTGGCTAAAACTTGCAACAAAACAATACATCGTCTCCCAAAAGCATGTGGGGAAATGTGTTATGGTCTGATGAGTCCAAGGTTGAACATTTTGGCCACAATTCCAAAAGGTACATTTGGGGCAAAAACAACACTTTGCATCACCAAAAGAACACCATCCCCATGGTGAGGCATAGTGGTAGCAGTATCATGCTTTGGGGTTGCTTTCTTCAGCTGGAACTAGGGGCTTTAGTCAAGGTGGAGGGGAATTATGAACAGTTCCAAATACCAGTTACTTTTGACCCAAAACCTTCGGCATCTGCTAGAAAGGTGAAGATGAAGAGAAATTTCACCTTTCAACATGACACTGACCCCAAGCATACATCCAAATCAACAAAAAAATCACTTCACCAGAAGAAAATTAAAGTTTTGGAATGGTCCAGCCACAACCCAGACCTAAATCCAATAGAAAATCTGTGGGGTGACCTGAACAGGGCTGTGCACAAGAGATGCCCTCACAATCTTATAGATTTGGAGAGCTTTTCCAAGGAAGAGTGGCCATATATTGCCAAGTCAAGATGTGCAATGCTGATAGACTCCTACCCAAGAAGACTGAATGCTGTAATTAAATCAAAAAGTGCTTCAACAAAGTATTAATTTAAGGGTGTGTACACTTATGCAACCAACGTATTGTACATTTTTTATATTTTATATTTTCCCCTAACAGATTTGTTTGTTTTTCAATTGAATTGCACAGGTTATAGGTCACATTAAAGGTGGGAACATTTTTGAAATGATTTATTGTGGTCTCATTTTTTTATATCACAAAACTCTGGCATTTTAACAGGGGTGTGAAAACTTTTTATATCCCTTGTAACTCACCTAAACAGTGTGCCACTCAACCAAAGCTCCTAAGGCAAAACAGCATGCCCAACACACTAGTCATAGGTGACTAGATAGTGAGGCACACGGATGTCCCACTCACTAGGTTCAATAAGGAGAAAGTAACAGGCAGGTGGTGCCTGTCAGGTGCCAGGATCCGCCACATAGCGGGCACACACTCAGGTCCCTCAACAAGAGGTACAAATATGACTCTTTCATTGTACATGTGGGTGTGAATGACCTGAGACGTACCTCTCTGGACTACATGAAAAGAGGACATGGAGGAGCTCTTGGATTATGTAGCCCAGGTGGGTATGACCCCAGCCCTGAGCAGCATCCTACTTTCACCCAGAAGGATACCACAGTACAAGCAGAAAATGATTGAATTCAGCAATTGGCTAAGTTTCTGGTGTCATTCCAAGGGGATCCAGTATCTGTCTGCCTGGGGTGACATAGGTTCATAGGTTCATATGTGTGTACTAGGCTAATGACCCTGGAGGCTTTACAAGCCTAGCCCATAGGATTACCCTGGCATCATGCCACCCAAACGTAACATTAATTCCAATGTCCTGGACCAGCTCATTCTTACCCCCACTAGAGGGAGCAACATCCTTGATCTGGTCATTACTAATATGGGTGACCGTTGCTCTGCACCAGTACTCAACTCCTCCCTGGTTAGATCCAACTACAAACTAATCATCTTGGAAATCCACCCCCCCCAAAAAAGGTAACCACCATGAAAAACTTTTCCAAAGCTAACTTTGGGCTCCTAAAAACAGAGGTGGCTAACTTCACAGCACCCATGCAAATGAAGAATAGTTGCATGACTGTCGAATTATACACCAATGCACTGTACAAACACGTACACAAATGCATAGATCTCACCATACCCCATAGAACCAAGATGCTCTCCTCCAAAAAAGGAAGCCAATCTGGTGGTCCCCTGCCATAAACAAGCTCTACAACAGAAGGAAGAAACTGATGTGAAATAAGATGAAGTCCCATGACTGGATAAACTCCCTTATCAGCCGCAACAAAAAGTTGAGATCCCTCATAAAATCCTCTAAAGCTAGCTATGAAAACAAAATTGCAGCAGATAGTAAAGACAACCACAAGGCCTTCTATAGTTATGTAAGGAATCTCCATGGCAATACCCAGATTTGCTCTGAGCTACTGCACAATGGTACCTCCTAAACCAAGCCAACAGATATTGCCAATATACTGGCCGACAGATTCTGTGCCAACTTTACCCTTCTCCCCCCCAAAGGACCAATCACAATACCAGTAGATTGTCAGGCACCTAGTATTGCTGCTATACAGGTTAAAACAGCACTGTTCAAGGGCAAGAATACAGCTTCTATGGGACCTGACAATATCCCTGGCTGTGTTCTACATGAATTATAGAGTGAACTGGCACCACACCTGTGTGCCCTGTTCAATCACAGCCTCACCTCAGGCTTTGTCCCTACCAAATGGTGCACTCCTACAGTCATCCCTCTCCACAAAGGTGGAGTGACTACAGACCCTGGGAACTATTGCCCCATTAGCCTGATGAGTCTGATATGCAAAGCTATGGAACGCATCATCATGGACCTAATAAACAAGGATATAAAGGAATCTCCAAACTCTGGATCCACACAGCTTAGTTTTCTGAAGGATAGATCATGCCTGCTCAACCTGGCTGACTTCTTTGAGTCAATAACCAGAGCTGTGGATGAAGGTAAGGTGGTTCATACAGCCTACCTTGACCTGGCCAAGGCCTTTGATAGCATTCCCCACTCAGGAATCATAGAAAAACTCACTAAGTCTGGCATCAACCCCTGTATCACTTGGTGGGTTGCAAACTGGCTCACAGATAGAATCCACAGTGTGAAAGTAGCTGTCTTCAAGTCAAACTGCCGACCAGTCATGAGTGGAGTCCCACAGGGTTCGGTCCTGGGTCCTCTCCTGTTTGGTATCTACTTCTCTGAAGTCCAGGCCAACACAAAGGGACTCTGGCTGACAAAGTTCATAGACAATTGCAAGTTGGGAGCTATTATTAACTCCCCCAGTGATGTTGACATCCTGCAGAAAGGCCTCACTGAGATTAGAACCATGGCCTTAAGCTCAATGCCAAAAAATGTGTCATCATCCCCTTTGGGAAAAACCCTGTTCCCATGAATTACCACATCGGCGGTAGTCCATTGAACACAGAAGGTGTTATAATAAATCTGGAAACACATGTTGACAGCAACCTTTCTTTTGACCACCACATTGCCACTGTGGTCAGAAAGTCCTTCTATGTTGCACATCTCATTACTAAGGGTTTTGCACCCAGGAAGAAAGAAGTCATTGTCTCCCTCTACTCTTCCCTCAGTAAGCCAATCATCGAGTACAATGCCCCATTTGGCATGTACCTCATTAGACACCTGCAACAACTGGAGAGGCTGCAAAAGTACCTCACAAAGATGATCCTAAGCCTTAAGTGGTTGCCCTATAGGGACAGACTCAAAAAACTTCAACTATTCTCTGTCTCATATCACCTACTTAGAAGTGATCTCTGCTTGACTTACAAAATGATGTCTGACCCAGTTCTGTTAGAAATGCTACATCTAAAAAAATCCCCATTCCTCATCACCACATGCTCCAGAGATCCCAACCTCATTACCACAATCAACAGAAAATGCTGATGGGACAGGTTCATAACCCGGAGACTGCCCATGCTATGGAAGAGACATCTCATACATATCAAACAGAGCACCTAACTGGCCCTCTTCAAGACAAATCTTGATGAGTGGATGGGAAATAGAAAATTCACCCCAGGGATCACTCCAGTGGCTCTACTCAACAGAGGCACTGAGCGCTAATGTCAGGTGGAATGATGCCAATGTAATCCTATGGGCTAGGCTTGTAAATGCTCCAGGCCATTAGCCTAGTACACACACCTATGAACCTATGAACCTATGACTAATATGTTGGGTTTATGTTTAGGCCTAAGTGGCTATGTAGCAGAGGTGTGTGGACTATGTATAGTGTGTGGTATGGTGTGGTGTGCAGTGGAGTTTGTATGTGTTTTTGCCTTGGAGGTCTCTTTTGTTTGGTTTGTTTAGGACATCCACATATGTGGGTGTGTGTTGTGCGGGTGGTGTTTAAGGTGTGGTGTTTGTGTTTACAGTTTTCTCAGTGGCAGATATACTGGCTTGTGAGGGAGACAGCATAAATTCTAGGTTCTTAATGTAATTACATCTGTCATAAATTGTGTTCCTAGGTTGTAGTAGTAGTGGGTTGTCCATGTACATGAGGCAGTCACTACACTGTCTCAGGATGCCTATATCAACTAGACTGGCAGCAGAAACTGTAGGAAATTGTCCATTCATATTTGTCAGAAGCTGAGGGACAGAGGCCATAGAGAGCTAAGGGTGTAAAGGGTGGAAGATCTAAGATGAGTACTACTAAGTGAGCATTCAAGTGTTACTAAGGGAAACTTTTGTAGATGGAATACCTGACAATGGGTTAAAAACAGTGCAGCTGTGGTGTGTGACACACAAACAAGCCAAAACCAGCTCAAACGTGGGGTTTAAATACCACAAAAATAGAAGGTTCTAGTAACACAGAACTCTAGCCAATCCTGCTAGTTCCTGCTTTCTTTACCAGCCTGTGCCAGACAAGATCCAGGCAGCCCTGTTACTCTCACTAGCAGAGAAGATAGGCCCCTACCAACACAAGTTGGCTGCCGGAAACACGGAAGGAAAAAACAAATAGCTCTGGATGCAGTAAATCTTATATCCAGACTATGCTACGCAATTTAAGGGTAAGAACACAATAAGCTCACAAAAAGCACAGGTTAACCACTTATATACAAAAACAGTACTCACATTATGAAAAAATACAGTTAAACTTTAATGAAATGCAGTAAAATGTAATTAAACAATAATGAATTACATTAAGTAACAATGGAATACAGTTAAACAGTAATGAAATGCAGTTAATCAGTAAATTGCTTTAAAACAGTGCAAATGTGATAAATTAACTCACAGTCACAAAAGAAAAACAGCTCAAATAAAACAGCAATTCAGTAGAATACTGTCATCGATTTAATCAGGCTACTGACAAGCAGTATCAAATGCGGCAAACTAAATTCAATTGAACATCTAAGCACAAGCAGCAAAATGAAGTAAGAAGAGGCACAATACTTTTTTAAGTAGAAAGTGAGGAGATGTATGATAATTCAAGGTTAAGAAGCTAAAGGGGTGAGCCTTCACAACTGATCACACTGTTCTTGGTAGAATGAGCTGATACAATGCAGCTGGGAGGAGTGTTCAATATCAAATCTATAGTAGAGGCTGGCAACTCAAGAGCCAACAAGCTTAAGACCACAACAACAGTTGGGCTGTTGGGTAGAGTTACAAGATCAGAACAGAGGTAGGAATACAGCTCACTAAGCCTAAAAACAGTTGCACAGTTTAAACAGATATGCAACAAATATTGGTTTAGTTAATCAGAAGTGCAGATAGTTGAAAATAAGAACTTATCTTTTGTAATCTCACAGCAGATTTTGGAGAACAGCAGATCAAGAGCAGAAGTCCTGATTCACTGCAGCCTTGAGCAAACAAACACAGACTGATTTAAACACTGACTAAGGTAGAGAAACAGGAACCAGCCAAAGTTTAAATTATCCAATCAAAAACACCTTAAAACAGAGAAACAGAGCTCTGTGGCAGTAACTTTAGCTAGATCAGACCAAACTGAAACTCCCTCCCAAGAAGCAACAGCTAGGCCTCTCTAGACAAAAGATTAACTGTACTACAAGCTCCAAAGGTCACAAACAGTACTAGATTCAGCTCTATGCTAGTGTTTTTCAAGTGCAGCAACAAGTAAAATGAACAGAACAAACGGAGAAACAAAGAGGAGACAGAGATCAGAACAGATGTAAGGATTCAATTCACTTGCCTAAAAACAGCTGTACATTTTAAACAGATATGCAGCAAATATTGTTTTAGTTAATCAGAGATGCATGCAGAAAGTTGAACCTAAGCACTTATCTTTTGTAGACTCATAGCAGGTTTAGAAAAACAGCAGAGCTAGGGCAGAAGGCCTAACTCACTGCAGCTTTGAGTAAACAAGCATAAATTGGGTTAAGCACTGGCTGTTTAAGGCAGAGAAATAGGACCAGTCAAAGTGCAAATTATTCACTCCTTGTATACTTTTACTTAATACAAATAACTTTGAGATCAAACAAACCTGTGGGCAGAGTCACAGTGGCTGCTGTTTATATCAAAGCAAGGGTGGGGTATTACAGGAAGCAACTGAATGGGTGGAGCCAAATACAGTGGGGCAGGGCTGTATTACAGCAGGTCAATAACTGTTAAATATAATCAAACAGATATGGTCTTTCAGTTTCATCCACAAACTGCTTCAGTACATACCCACTCATAATAAACACATTACTGACTCTATAGACCTTAGATGTTTAGTCATAATCAACAGTTCATGGATCCCCCTATTATTCACCAGTCTCCCCTGCACTCCCTCAATGCCCTCCTCTGCTTTTCCTCATCCTGGCCCCACACCATCCAGAAAGATTACTGGGGGTCTGGTAAGACCCTAGAAATTATAAAGCTGTAGATGCACTGAGTTGCATCTTAATTTTTTAACTTACTTTTGACTTATTAATGATAGCCTGAACAAAAATCATGAGTAAAGAAATATATTTGGTCTTTCTGGGAATAGTGCCTGCCTTTCTACCACTCCAAAAACACAGTTATCTTCTGTGTATCATTCTGGTGCTAGATTGGGATGAAAAGTAAAAGAACAAATGGCCAGAGACATATTGTATACTCCTGAGTGTGTGGGAGAAGAAACCAAAGCACCTGGAAAAAATCCACAAAGAGAAAAGGACTAGGACTTCACATTGAAGGAAAGAACAACCAAAAGCTCAACAGGACAACCAAGTGCTGTTATATGGCAACACTACTCAGTGCAACATTCTGCCAATAATCACTTGCTATCACACACATCCTGCCCAGATCACCACACTTACTGAGTGCAATGCTGATGTTTGACTGCTATAGAAAGTGAAAAAAAATGCACGCTAATTCTGCTAAGCCAGAACAATAAATTATTATTTTAAATAAATGACAACAGTGTCAGTCATATTTATGCACAGACAACCCCTGCATCCAATTAAAGTCAACTTTATGGACTGAATATACCTCAGAGCTCAGAATGTAATAAAATAAATATTACAATAAACAATTGGATAAGGTAATTTATTTTACCCTCCCCATACACAAATATGACCATCAATTATTTCACATTGATCCCTTCGGTAGTTTAACCATGGATGTGGAAGAAGCAAATTACACAATTTCCCCATCAATCACTTTGGTCATTTAACCATGTATGTAAAAGCACTTCAGTGACAAAAATTCATCATTTCCCCAAATAACCCCTTCAGTAGTTTGTCCAAGTATACACAAGCACTTCACTAACATGAAATGAAGCATTCCCCCAACAACACTTTCAGAAGTTTGTCCATGTATGTGCAAACACTTCACTGACATCAAAATGAAAGTTTCCCCAAACACCCCTTTACTACTTTGCCCATATATGCACACTCACATATGCATACATTCACACACACACTTTAAGTACTTACCTTCTTCCCTCATCCTGGCATTAACATGCATAATACCTAAAAATACTTTAAAATAAATAAAAAAATAAACTTTTCCTGTGATCTTGCTCTATCTTCCATATTAACTACTTCCTTCTTCTTGGCTTAGGCTGCCTCAGTTACATAAAGCAGTCTGAACCAATAGGAATGGATCTTCACTGCATCCTGTTGAAGTCCAATGAGTCAATCATTGAGTGTCACTTCTATCACTGCTGAATGCTGCCAATCAAACCTGATCCAATTGATCATCAGTAGGCCAAATGCTGGACTTTTTGAAAACAGCCCCTTAATTGTAAGAAGCAGAATTTTGTTTCTTTTTTGCTTTTGATCTCCTTGGATCAAAACAGAAAGTCAGCTATTATTTTTCATTTAAAAATAATAGTTGGCTTTCTGAGTTAAGATGTTTCTTTTTTTTTTCTCTTTAGCTGGGGAGTGGGGAAGCTGCAGCTCAGCAGCCAGTTCCACAAGCCACCCCTTCTAAGTCGTCAAAGTCATTCCATGCCAGTTTGTGTCTGAAGTGATTCAGTCAGACAAGGGCGTACAGTGGCAACAATATCTTAATCAAAAAAGTAGAATAAGGCTGACATAGAAACTCTAGATGTGGAGGTCTGACTGTAATTATAGGATAATAATATCACTTCAGGAGTTCAGAAGTGATGAGTACCTAAATGTCAGGGTTGAGTTAATCATTATGTAGTCAAAATAATTATAGAATGAGAGATTCACTGTCTCCAATCAGGAAAACCATGTCAAATAAAGCTAATATAGCTCTTTAGCTAGACCAAAGCAGCATTTTGACTGCTTGGATATTAACAAGGCATACAACACCATTTTGTACAAACGTTTGGGCATTCTTCGATGATATTCCCTAAGGGGAGGCATGATCAATAGAGGGAAGTTGCCCTTGGACATAGTTGATGAGCATGGGGTGGGGAAAGGAAAACTGGGTAGGGCATATAAAAAAGACTCCCTCAGATGGAAGCACAGACAGCTGAGCTCCAGAATGCCCTTAGGATCTACAACCAACCCCAGCAAATGCCATAATAGTTCATTGAGGGGAAGATGGCTGGTAGACCTGGCATGGACGTGGAGAATTGGGAGTTGATGGTACCATGAAATCTGAGAAGAACCAAAAAAAAAAAAAACTCTGACACAGAGGTAAATCAGTTAAACTGGCCACCAGTCAACAGCCAAGAATACCTCTAATGTTTTCCATTCACCAGCTGTTGCTTCAGTTTCTAACCTCTCAGTTTCTTCTTCCTGTAATACTCTCACCCCCATGTCACTCCATTGCATGCCCTCACTTTCCTTTGGCTCTGTTGGTTCATTAAATCTACCAGCTCTTGTGCCTCCAATCCTCCAATTTTCAACTCTGTAACAATTATTTCATCTCCTTCTCCTTTCTTTAGTAAATTTTATCCTGTTCCTCTCTCCATCTCTTTTGCACTTTTCTTCAGATTGGCATTCCTGGAACTGGAGTAGCAGTCCTCTGATACCATCTAGCAGCCCCAGAGAGTTCTTAATTTCCTCTCCTCCAAATAATAGGGTGCATTCCCAGAAGCTTTGGCCAAATTTCTTCTAGTAATAAAACTACCAATTTGGGTCTCCCCTGCCACCACTCTGTTGATGGGCAGCTCCAAACCAGGCTGGAGACCAACATGGATTTGAGAGATCTGTCTTGGGAACACTGTATGTACAGGTAAGACAACTTATATACAGCTGGTAATTTTTCACATTCTGCATAAACTCAGACTCCTTCCATAGCAGGGAAGTGGAATTCCCCATACAAAAAGTCAGTTGCAATTGCCAGTGTCTTGTTCATCTTAATTTGTACTACTTTGATCTGTCACTCAATGGGCACTGCACTGCAACCCAAGCCCTTTACCTTATGGATTGTGAAAATCTGTGGTGAGTCAATGTAGTATATTATTCTTGAGCCCAACTAACCAATGAGGGCCAGCTGGCCATCAGGCCCTTTTTAGTGAATACCATGCACAGGTCTCTGTGAAGGAATTAGTCCTAATATCATCCAGCTCCACTGAACTGTTGTTTTCCACAGCAATTTGTTTGGGGGGATATATGGAGGTTTGCAATCTGGGTGTTCTGTCACTAAATTGATACTGTGCAATGTGTTACTAAAATGTGAACAAAGTTTTGTTGTAAGGATATTGACAACATCTTGTGTTCAGAGTATACTGTTCCATTAACCTCAAAGGCATTACATTCCTGTGAGTCATTCTTAATTTTACTTATATATTTAAAAAGCTTAGCATTTGCAACAGGCCTTAGATTTGTGAAAATTTTTGATTTTTTTTTTTGACTGACTGAGTCTAGTTTTGCCAGTGTGCAAAATGAAAGCATACTAACATATAGTGGAAATGTAAACATTTCCTTATTTGTTGCATTGCTTTTTCATTTCATGGCTCCATCACTGCGGTTTGTTCTTGAATTTATTTATTTATTTAACATTTGTTTACCAAGGAAGTCTGACTGGGCTAGATGCCCATTTTCAGCAGAGGCCCGAGGAGAAAAGCTCCACATAAAAACATCATGACATCTCAAAAGAATACATGACAAAAAAATTGAGCAGGTTAGAAAACAGTATAGAACATAAAATAAGCAGTACAGACAATGGCATAACAATTAGAAAGTACTTGAAAAATACTTTTAAGAAACTTACAATTAACCAGTCAACAGTTACATATATCAAAGACATAGGCTGGAGTAGATAAGATTGCTGAAAATGATGGGGAGGTGAGGAAAAGGTTGAGGCAAAAACTTAAAAATTTCTCAGATATGTTCATCAAATGGAAATGCAGTTATTAATGTAATCACCAAATATACTGTTAAATACTTCAAAACTTACTTTGCTGTTGTGATATTGTGATAGTGAACTTGTTTAAATTATAATTTCAGTTTGTTACTGAGCAATCATTATAGATGAACTCTAAAAAATGGCTGCATTGCATACCAGGTTGACCTTGGTTATTATGATCAAAATTACTGTCTGGTAATTGGAATTGACTATAGAGAGAAAGACAAATGGAGAAGAATTCAACACCATGCTTTAGCACAGATTCTACTTGGACATGAAGAATTATAAGAATATAATAAATGAATTGTAAAAATGTACTGCAAATTTTTAAGATTTTTCAAGAAAAATATGCTCCTATGATAGTTCACGTAACATAAATAAGAGCACAACACAACTTTAAAAATAATCATATAAACAGTAATAAAGTACAAATAATAACTAAACTGGATTTATTATCAAAGATTTGCAAATATGGCACTTAACGTATTATCACAACCGTATTTTGAATTCAACCTAATTTGTAATGTTATAGCAAAACTACTTTTTTTTTACAGTGAAAAGGGGTATGTGAAGTCCAAATTACTTTGGTATCACATTGTGTCTGGGACAGGAACAGGAATAACGGAAAAATTCCTCTTCCTACGTAATATCCTTTAGCGCCATAAGTGAATGCCACATTTTGTTAAGCCATACAGTAGCAGCTTGCCAGTAACGGCAGCTACTCAGGGTTATGATTAATGTGCTTATGTAATTGACATCCATTTCAACTGTTTTCAAGTTTCAGGTCTTTCCTAAATTTGCTTTAGCATTCTGTAGCCCCATAAACAGTGGATTTTATTGGTGAGAATCACTGAGGATAAAAATGCCAAGTGAGAAGTTGGGAGCTTTGAATGAAAAAACACACACTTGCACACACACACACACACACACACACACCTTTCCATACTTAACTGTAGTTTGATGGTGGAATTCAGAAATACATAACTTGACTGCTCCCTGTTTGCTCTTTCAGATTATCAGGAAAAACAGCAATCACAAAGTACTTTTCACTCAACCTATCTGGTTCAAACATGCAAAAAAAAAAAAAATTCACGTTTCAGGAATGTGCTCCTGTTTTCTATATTTACATAGCGGAAATGGTACAAGTAAGCATAACGGTACATTTTGAAGTCGAAAAATAAATCCCCCCAAATAAAACTGCAAAAGTGTGTACATGTGCATACATAGACAGTCAGCAATTCACCACGTTCAAAATCTGGTTGCGATAATACGTAAGTACCGCAAATACATAGCAATTCAAACAATTGTTATCAAAAGTTCCAAATGGCCATTGCACAGCAACTTCATGGGAACTTAGACTATAAACAACAAAGTTACAACAAAGCAGACATACAATAATGCTAGTGAGCTAATTCTGTTACGCCAGAATGTGCATAATTCAAGCTAGTTTACAGCAAGAATTACAAACAGTGTACCGTCATGTTTTAAATCACTAAATCTGAGGTTAAACAGAATCCAATGACATCTCACTTTATCAAGTCTAACACTTAAGCTGTAGTAAAGCACATAAGCATAACTGGACAAGAACTGCTTCATAAATTGCTTTAAAAACACTCATGAAAGTCATATATATGTCCAAATAAGTCATATAAATCAGAATTATCTATAAAATGGTGACAATATGCAGGCTGGCAACAACAAACACTTCACAAATGGTCCTCATTACAGTTAAAGATTAGCTAGGGCAAAACAAAGTCCCTGGAGAAAAGAACCACCAAAGCCTGTGGCAGCAACTAGAGACCTGGACAAAAAGTAATATCAGCTTGCAAAGTTTGGAATCCTTCAAATATCAGACTGGAGACCATATATTGTGAAAGTACTGGGAACAATAAAAAAAGTGCAGGAATAAAAAAACAATGTAACAAGGCACACATTAAAGTGTATCCTGTTGACTTGCTTTGGAAGCTTTGCTTTTTTCTTTTAAATGTAACAAGGTAGACAAGCAGAGGGATGTCAGAGCATCTCAATATGTAACACAGAAAACCACAGTTGCAGACTGAAGTCCCTCAAAGAATTAACCTCAGTAACAACCCCCCCTCCCCAATAAATAAATAAATAAATAAATAAAACATGTACTTCTTATAGTACAACAGTACTAAAACAAGAGTAGCACATAATGCTGATCAGATTTGTCTTAAACAGCCAGCTGCCACCACCTTGCACATCTAGTATATTATTTTGCTCAAGAGGGGTTTATGCTAGTTAATCTGAAGAGCTTTTATTAACAAAGATGAGAAAGCATTATACATATTTATTTTGGTAATGTAATTACCCCTGTCAGTTACAGGGCAACTGATGTCACTCACAATTAATGTGTTAAATTTGATTGCTAGGTTATGAAGTTTTGTAAATATTTATTGTATTTATTATTTATTTATTTACTTATACTGGCGTTTGTTTATTGGAAATGTCCGACTGAGCACAGGTACCCTTCTTCAGCAGAGGGTGGGGGGAAAGCTCTAAGGTATCATATTTAATGCAATCAATATTAACAATAACAAATTTTATAATGCAGTTTCAGTGACTGCATAGCATAATAGTATAATAAAGGTTGTACTAATATTTACAGACATTAAATTTCAAGTCTTTGCAGATAGAACAGTGGTATATAAGATAGGCAGGAGTAATTTAAGAAACACGATATAGTGAGGCATTAGAGGAGATACACACATTTGGGTGTTACCAGAGAGAGTGATGGAATAGGAATTTGGTTGTGCTAATTAGAAGTAGGTATAATAGTTTAAGAAGTACAATAATGTGAAGTATTAGGAGGAGATAAACAGGTTAAGTGAATTAGTGCTTTGAGGGAGGTACAAGAAAGGCGATGAAGGGTGTTAGAGAGCTGTGTCCTAAATGAGGAGCAGGAACAAAACCAAGAATTAAGTCTTCATTTCCTTTAGAAATCACTGAGAGGGTTCTGAAACCCCTTGCAACATGGTATTTGCTTACAAGTTTTAGCTGACTGCCTGGTATGGAATATCTCATTCGTAGTCTGGAAATTCCGATTTTTAGCTTTTATATTTTATGGATGAAAGTTGACACTCCTTATTTAGCCCTACCAGATCTGAATGAGTGATGTGTCCAGCTGTGGAATACAGTGAATGAGTGACCACTCTTTGAACTAAGATTCAGTGATCCTGCAAACCACCAAACCCTCCAAGGATAGGAAAGTATCTATTTTAAATTTTATTTTTTTACTTTTTGACTTGTCTTATGAAGGATCACTACTGCCATTACCCTGCTTAAGTCTTTAGGTACCATTATGCATATGTTTCAGCCTAGTTTTTCTGTTAATTTTAGACTGCGTTTGACTAGTCCATTCTCTAAAATCATTTTACAAAAGGTGACACTGCAAGGAACACAAAGCTGCAGATAATGTACCTCAAAGTATCACAAGGTCAAAAAAAAAAACTCCACTGCTGCAACAAAGTTATTATTCTGAAAGACATCACAGTCCCAGAAAGGGATTTGGAACATGTAAATTCAAGATTGCTAAAGTGCTTAAGCAGATATGCCACTGTGCAATTAACGAAGAATGAATGTACATTAAACAAATCAAAAATAAAAGTAATATAGTTTAATAAATGACAGTAGGAAGAATATAAATATGTAAGTCAGCTAAAAGAAGAGAACTGGAAATCGTATTGTGACTGCTGTGAGTAGCAAATCACAAGCCAGACAGAAATGTTTAAATGTCTAATGTTTTTTTTTTTACTCAAAACAACAGATTATAAGAAATAAAGACTTATATAAAATCTAACAAGTAGTTAAAACAAATGATAAAATTGGAGTTCTAATGTCAAAACTGCAAATCTGAGAGAGTCACATCATGCAGATTCTCTTTCCTACTACCTAAGCAGTGTCTCACTTACAGCAGCTGAAGGAAATGTCAATCAGAAGATTGCACACTAGGAAAGGAAGAGTTTATGAAGGCAATAAAAGGCTACCCAAGTTGTTGCAACCTCTCAAAGTGAAAATTTCCTCTCACTCCATGATCCTTCATCTACCAGCAGACAGTTTATTCATAGGTTCACAGGTTTATGCTAAACTTATAAGCCTAGCCTTGCAACCCAACCCAGTTTTGTCCCTGAGTACCTTGGATACTTGTATGGTAGGGTATGTTAGTAATGAGCTGCTGAAGGGTTATGGGGAGGAGGTATGTTAGCTGGGGATCGATTTATTTACTCTCAACCTCTGTCCATCAAAAACATGAAGGCAAGACCAGGGTTGAATTTTTAATTTCCCATCCAGTGATCAAGGTTTTGTTTGAATTGCGTTAGGGATACACTCTGATTGTTGTGGATGTTGAGTTTATTCTATAATACAGGGATCCTCTGAGACACATATTAGTCTCTCCAGCATGTTCTGTTTATGTCATAGGCAAAGTTCAGGGCAGGTCCTCAGTGCTAGTGTTTCTGGTGCTGTTTGTCTTGCAGATGTGCAAGAGATCCATCAGAGCTGGATCTGAGAGTGCCTTATATATCAGGCATAGAGCACATCTCAGTAGCTTGTAGGAGACTGAGTAGAGAGATAGGACCTTAAAGAAATCTGTGTAGGACAGAATATTCATAGCATGGATTCTCTTGGCAAAGAATGTTTGAGAGCATTTCAGCTGTTGCAAGTGCTTGGTTAGGTACATGCCAAAGTGGGCATTGTTTTCAATAATGGGCCTGATAAGGGCTGAGTAAATTGATACTATAATTTCCTTGGACCTGGATGCCATACCCTTGCTTATGAGTTGGGGACATAGAATAATTTTCTTACTGTTCTGGCTATGTGTTGGCCAAAGGCCAGAATGCTGTCTATATATGTTATCAGATTCCTAACTACCAGGTCAACTCTTAAGGGTTTTTTTTATCAATGGAGTAATTAGTTTGGGTGAATGATTTCCCAAAGGGGACTATAATGCATTTCTTGGCACTGGGTTTTAATCTGTGGCTTTGGCAACATTCATTTGTTTGTGTTAGACCCTCTTGTAGCATGCCAGTGTCAGAGGGTGCATCATTGATAGCTCCCAATTTGCAGTCATCTGCGAACTTGAAGAACCAAAGGCCTTTTATATTAGCCTTGACTTCTGAAAAGCAGATGCCAAACAGGAGTAGGCCCAAAATGGAACCCTGGGGTTCTGCACTGATGTCTGGTCTCATGGTGCTGCTGGTCTCACTGATCCTGACTTCTCGGGGCCTGTCTGTGAATCAGCCAACAATCTAGTGAACTGTGTAGGGATTTATGCCTAGTTTTGAGAGTTTGTCAATAATACCTGAGTGGGGAATTGTATTGAATGGCTTGGCTAGGTTAAGGTAGGTGGTATGCACCATTTTGCCCTCATCCATAGCCTTAGTGACCCTCTCAAAGAAGTCTACCAGAATGAGTAGTCATGGCCTTCCCTTAACAAAACCAAACTGGGATGAGTCCAGTGTGTTGATCATTTCCATGATAATTTGTTCCATGGCTTTGCAAATTAGACTCATAAGACTGATGGGTCTGCAGTTGCCAGGGTCAGTTTATGGTCCACCCTTATGACGAGGGATGACGGTTGCAGCTCTCCATTCACCTGACATGTAACCTGTTTTGAGACTGTAGTTTTGGAGTGCCTCAAGTGGTCCTACTAGGTTATGTTTTAGGCTATTTAGGAGGCAACCAGGGGATATAGTTGGAACCAGATGAAGCAGTATTTTTTTCCTTAATGAACGCTACCAAGACCTGCTCCTTGTTGATAGTTGGGGGATATGCTAGAAAGGATTTCACAGGAGATAGTCGGGGGTGAAGTTAGAAATAAATTTATCAGCAAGTAGATTTGGTATGTCACTCTGGTCAATGAGGGTTGTGCCATTTATGACCAGTTCTGCACACTGCTACATGTTACCTTTAAAGTTCCTGATATAGTTGAAGAAGGCCTTCTTACTGTCCTAAGTCTGGGAGGCTATCCTGCCTTCATAATTGGCCTTGTTGGACTTTATTAGACTTATTAGTTTCTTCTTTAGTTGAAGCAAAAATCTCTTTTCTCTGCGAGAGTTGCTCTTTATGATTTTGCCCATGACTTTTTTCTTTTGTTATATACCCTGCTAAGGTAAGGATTCCACAAGTGGAATTTGTTTTCGGTGTTAGATTTGGGCTTAATTCTGGTAGGTACAGCAGCCTCAGTGCAGCAATTTACATGTTTGTACAGGGTTTCTGTGAATAATTTTGTATTGGTAGCTGTGTTCTTGGGGGTTGGGGGAGCCTTGAATTTTGACAAGCTATCATTTAATACAATGTAGTTTTCTTTGGAATAGTTCCTAGCTGTTATGGGTTTAGTTAGGTTTTCTGGGGTGTTTTTTTTTTATTTCTGAGGGAACTTCTTTGTGGTCCAACCTCACTAATGAGGATGTAACACAAGAAAGGGTGCAGTGATGTTCCATGATGGTGAGTACTACGTCCAATATGTTTGATCCTCTGGTTGGAGTGTGCACAATCTGGTCCAGGTTGTTTGTGTTGATAAAATCCAGGAATCATGATGCCTGTGCATTAGAGGCAGTGTATGTTTCCCAGTCTACAGAGGGATAGTTAAGGCCTCCCATAAATAGGGTATTTCCTTGGATGAGGAGTACCTCTAGTAGGTTTAGGTAAGAGTTGTGAGCTTTGTGGTTATAAAGGGTGACCTGTAGCTGGCCAGGACATGGTAATGAATCTTGTCTATGGAGACTTGGATGTGGATGAACTCCAGGGCATCATCCTGTTTAACCAAGCTGGAGTTGCATTTGTGCTAATGTTGACTGAGGCACTTCCAATGTTAGCCCCTGTCTGTGCTGCTGTTGGCCTAAATGTGTGAAAGGTACTGTAGCCTTGCATTGTCAGGGTACTTTTCTGTGGATTTAAACCATGTCTGGATAACACTAAAACTTTCCACATTTTCCAGAGTAAGGACAACTTATAGGATGTGAACTTTCATATCTAGGTTCATAGCATTGAACAGTAACACCTTAAGGTTGCTTTGAGTTGTTTTTTTCTATGTTGGTAGTTTTGTCATTTTTGGCACTGCCTATAAATGCCTGAAGGGGATGGGTAAACTTTTAGCTAGTATCCAAATGTCCAAGGGAGACAGATGCAAGCCATCCTTAACAAAGCAATGTAGTCTGCTAACTATGTCCTCTCATACTGATAGATACCTGATCCCCTGGAGTGAAACCAGAAACTAAGCCAATTATTAAAATCAATTATTTTCTGTTCATACTTTGATGTCATCCTTGGTTTAGGTAGAATGCTGCTGATGTCAAGGCATGTACCTGTCTGTGGCACATATTCAGACAGATTCATAATGATTCTTTTCATATAATCCAGTGAGTTACATCTCAGGTCATTTGCAGTGACATGGACCATGATAGAATCATATTGGTACCTGTGGTGTGGTGACTTGAATTTGTGCATGACATTGTGGGTCTTAGTTCCATATAGGCAACTAGCCAGTATCTTCTCCTTGTCCAACCTGATTATAGAGGAATCTGTGTCGTACAATAGAATCCCCTATGACAAGAGTACCAGGGAAATGCTTGTTTGTCTTATGGGCTTTGTTCTTGGGGAAACATTGGGTGCAGGCTTGTGTGTGGTGTTAGATTTTGCTTTTGGTGTGTGCTTCAGTGATTGCTGAACATAGGTGCTGCTATTTAATGGCTTAGAAGGTCTTTGAGGTTTGAGAAGGTTTCTTTTAAATGCCTCAGCATAAGAATGTGTGTGTGTGTGTGTGTGTGTGTGTGTGTGTGTGTGTGTGTGTGTGTGTGTGTGTGTGCTGAGCAGTATGTGTCAAAGATGCAGTATGTGTGTTCTTGCCAACATTTTTTATAAGCAAGAGATTTGCCTCCTAGGAAGTTATATATGTACATCTCTTGCATACAGTGTTACTTTCTTTCAGGATTAAAAGGTTGTCTGAGTATATAAGACAATTGCTACATTGTTTTAGGATGCCCATATCTAACAAGCTGGCCACAGATATATTAGAAAATTGCATATCCATGTTGTCAGGATCTGGATTATGGTTTAGCTGTTATGGTTTAAGGACTTGGTTTTACAGGGATCAAAGGAGTGGTGTCTAGGGTGAAGGCTAGATATTAAATAGTGCAATGATCTGGTATTTGTGCTGGTTGACATGATAACTAGCTGTCTTAAGCTTAGCTTCATGCAAAGCCTCTCTGTGTTACAGGTTGAAGTCCTAAATACTAGCTTTATAGGTACATTTTACAAAGTGTTTGCTACTATACAGGGCATTGCTAACTGTGGCACTGTGAGCAGCATCACACAAATGTGCCTAATTTCTAGCATTCAGACAAAAAGTTGAAAACTAACTCCTGTGCTCTCTAACTAATAAACAACTACACTTTGAACTCCCTGGAGTGCATCTCAATTCAGAGACAACAGGTAAATGCCTTCTGCTGCAAGACGGATGGTCCTTGAATTTCTTAATAAAAGCACAGCAAAAGTAGCTCTCAAGTGCAGATTAACACCAAACAACCAAGTCTCTAAAAAGCCCTCTGACTGATAAAACAATCTCACTTTAAGCTTTCCTTTGTGTTTCTTAACTCAAACAGACCAGGCTCCCTTTCTTCTGCAACTATAATTGCAATCCCAGTTTTCATAACGTAAAAACATACTTTGTTTAGCCAAAAAATGAAAAGGTAACAACTAGTTACAACAAGTAATTGCCACTTTAAGCCCCCCCTTGTGCATTTCTCAACTCAGACAGACCAGACTACCTTTCTACTGCCACGTGAATCACAGGCCCTGTTAGCTGTAACAACACACACTTAGCCTAGCCAAAAAAAAACAACTAGTTACAACAAATCAAACAACTAGTTACAACAAGTACATCTGATTTACCTGTACCTGTCCTGTGCATCACAACTCAGTGCTACTGTGCTTCTACTCTACTAGAATTGTTCAGTTCTTGTCTTCTTAAATAAAAAAACAATATAGTTAGTAAAAAAAGTGAATACAAAACACAAACAATCCAAACACTAACTGCAAGTAATTACAATGTGAGGCAGCAGAGACAGCAAAGATGAACAGCACCACATATATTTTAAGGCAATTTCAATGTACACTCCTGAATGAATGTGGGAAGGAGTGACATAAAGGGGTTTGGCTTTCCCTACAGACCCATACTCCTTATCATTCTTGGTTGATTCACATATTTCAAAAGTTAGAGTCAATGTGACAATGTGTACATCAAGCTGTATGACTGGCCAAAAAGCAGCTCTAGTGAGAGGTATGATAATATGGAAAGTTATAGAGCTAGGGCCAGCAGTTAACCAAATTTTCACAAAAAAAATGTCAGCCTGAACATGCCTAGCTCCTCTTACTGTGACATCAGATTTAAAAGTTTATTTTTCACTTCTGCTATGTGATGAATGGTCATTGAGCTCTGGTAAACTAGAGAACCAGAGCAGCTCATCATGGAAAGAAAACTAGCTAATCAAGTTACAACTTGGGAATGAATGCAGGAAAATAATAATAATAATAATGTTGTTGTGACTTTCGGCTTTTCACAGTTAGGGGTCGCCACAGTGGAACTCCGGTCCGCTAATGATTGGCAGTTCACTTTTACATACTGAGTTGCCAGCCCTGACGCACAACCTTCAACGAAGGTACACCCATTCACGCATGTCTCCACGCAGAAGATGATGTAACTGAGAGTCGAACTGGATAGTGTCTTACTGTGAGGCGACAATGCTACCGCATAATAATAATAATAATAATAATAATAATGATGCAACTCCAAAAAGAAAGTATTAAAACTTCCATGCATTAAAAAGTGGCTTACTTCCTTTGGGACACTTTCAACAAAAATGTATTTTGACACTGTTCATATTGTAATATATATTACAAAATTCATTTCAATTCTTCTTTTTAATTGACCATTTAATAAAAAGTCCAAGAAAGACACAGCTAAACTGGAGTCTTCATTGTGTGATACCTTAAACTGTCTGTAGCGGAACCTCATGGGTTATATAAAAATGATCCTTTAAGGACATGCCAGTGTTTCAGCTGCATAGCTTCTGAATGACCACGATGATTCACTTTTCAAGTCTTTACTGGGGCACTCAAGCCAATAACTTCAAACCCCACTAACTGTAGACATGTCATGTTTTGCCCTAAGAGTGAAAAGTCATAGACATTCAGAATCTGTGTAGCTAAAAATACTGATGTATCATTTGGGCTTCCAATACAGGATGTTTATGGTTTTACACAGGCTTATCTGTGTCTTTCTTGGGGTTTTTATTGAGTGGTTTGTCTGTGTGACCTTTTTAACATTTGGTTTGGATGTTCTTTGCTATAGACATATTGTTGTTGTGTCTTTCAGCTTTTCCCGGTTAGGGGTCGCCACAGAAGTCAAGGCTAATGATTGGCAGTAGATTTTTACATGCCAAGTTGCCAGCCCTAATGCACAACCTTCAACAAAGGTATGCCCATTCACGCATGTCTCCACACAGAAGACGCTTTAGCTGAGAATCGAACAGGACAACGTCTTATTGTGAGGCGACAGCGCTATTATAGACATATACCTTCAGAAAAAAAGAGTTCCTCCCTATGAGTTTATCAGTAAATTTCTTGTTTATCTTATCAGAGTTTATAATGCAGTGAATGTGACATCGACTTTATTTATTTCAGAGTCAATAGAGTAACAAAGCAATACAAGGGGACAAATTCAAACAGAAGGTAACTGGCAGATACAATGCATACATTATTACAGTATTAGATAGCTGAAAGGGTAACAGAAAATATATAGGGAATGCAAATTATCAATAAGGAGGTGACTGAGGATGTCCAATGGTAGGAAAAGAAGGGAGGGTTTAGACTAGCAGTACAAGTGTTATGACTGTGAATGCTGTTCCAAACAAAAAGAATGTCGAAAAAAACAACTACTATACATTAACCTTGTACACCCTAAATATATTATATTCAACTCTGAACTTGTAGGACCTTTGGTAAAGTTCACCTAAACCGCCCATAGATAACCTTTGAGACTACACAAGACTTGATTAATACATAAAATTACATTTCTGCTTTTGAAAGATCCCACTGAGAGTCCTTTACTGTAACTCAATAAAACACATATCTTGCAATTGTATTAGAACTTCAGCTAACATTTACAAAGCATTTGAAACAAATTACTAGAACAATCCTTTACTAAGATACTTCTACAGACTGCCACATCTTCTCACCTCTGAAAGTAAAAAGGCAATTACCACTGGTGCACGTAACCCTAGTTTGCAATGTTTATTATCATTAATACATTTTTCACAAAATACATTACTATTACAAATTACAGACATTAAGTTTACTTACCTTACCTGTAAAACTAAACATAACTGCTTAACCAGTGAATTAAAGAAAATATTTTTCTAGATATTCTTACCATCAAACTATTCAGTAAACACAATTTCTATCACTTTTGTTAACAAACTGACAATCTATGTCACATTTTCTGTGTGGACAAAAGCCAAGAGGTCCTTTCTCTAAAGTGGCCTGTTTTATACCTTTCAGTTGCAGAAAACACATTCAATAAAACTGCCCTAGCAAACTGGAACTCTGTCTTTTAACATCAGGAAATTAAATCTTACAGTTTAGAATACTGAAGAAATACTAACTTGTATAATGACCATGGTTACATTCTTAGTTACCCATTCCTTCCATATACTGTACACTTTATTACAGTTGCAAACTAATAGAACCTAATAGTACAAGAATGTATTGTGCATAGCAACATGTAAACAGCATATAGTGCAGCTATTTACCCACTAACATTTAATACTTTAACAGGTCTCTTCACCATCTGTATATAAGTGATGCTACATATATATACATTTTAGATTTTTCATTTCCTGTTATAATACAGCATGATCCTCATTTTGCTAATAAGAAAACAACTAAATTAAAAATGATGGTAGAGAATTAGGATGAGACAAGGCCAAAAAGTGAATGTGAGACTTTCAGTCAATGCAGATTCATTTCTAACAGTCATTTTATTAACTTAAAGAATCCTAACACGGCTTTAATTGTAGGACAGCATTTCAATTGTTTTAGCAAAACTGTGGTTAACATTGTATGTGTATACAAATGTTATCTTTTACTGGGGGAAAACAATCAAACAAGACACCATGAACATTATTATGACAGCACAAAAAAGGCATTGTGAATATTTTATGCATGAATGCTATAGTGTATGAGTTTTAAGATTTTTTTTTTTGGTCTGCGTACACATTAACTTGGAGGATGGTGACTTTGAATAACTATTTAAAAAACAGAATTGGATTGGCAATTAGAATTAAATGCTGGAACATATTTTTCTGCTGGTGTTTATTTATTTATTTGACATTTGTTAATCGTGTTAGTCCAACTGGGCAGAGACCCTTTTTTAGAGGAGACCCGAGGAGAAAAGGGCCAAATATTAAAATAGAACATTACAGTAGACAAAACTTGGCAATGACTACAGGATTAAATAAGATAAAAATATCTAACATGAGATAGCTAATATAGAATAACAAGGTCAATTTCTTTTTACAGATGATTATAAGCTAATTGGAGAGAGAGAACAACATGTACATAGAACAAATATGTCAATAGTAAGTTAGAAAAAAGACAGCATATGAATACAGACAATTATGATGCAGGATAGGAAGATAGTTGCAGGGAGATGACAAGTGCAGAGCACAAAACAGAAAAAAAAGAAAAAACCTAGGTAATAGATAAGTGAGGAAAGCATCTTAAATAGGAAAATTAGTGCAACAATATCGCAAATGGAAGCTGAGAGGCCATCATTATGATTAGTAAAGTTTATTGATATATAGGAGATGGGAGGTGAATTGTGGGGGACAGAAAGATAAGTTATGTTGGGTCATTGCAAGGGCATGACCATGACTTGTGGAAGGTTTCTTTTAGTGCTATTTTAAAGGAGCTGAAATTAGTGATAGTTCTGACTTGTATTAGTAGCTTGTTCCAAACATTTGCAACAGAATAGCTGTAAAGTGATTTGCCAATATTTTTATTGGGCTTATAAACTTGCAGTAGGTACTATTGAGAGCTACAGAGAGCAAGGTTTGGAGTGTACAGGTGGATAAAATTTTGAGAGAGAGGGGCAATATGATGGATCATGTAAGATGGAGTGAACTGTGAGAAGCTGGGGTAGTAGAATTTGTTGATGAAAATCGAGCCATTGCAGGTTTTTTAGGCTATAAAGTGATTGATGCAATTGGGCAGGTTAGAGGCCGATCATTATTCACTCTTACCTGCTGCACATCTTTTCCAGCTCAGTCCATCTGTCTAGCCAATCAGTACAAGTCCTTTTCTCTCTCCTTAGTGTCCAACCTTTCATACAACTCTCCATACACCTTATCCTTACCCTTCACCACCTGTCTCTTCACCATACGCCTCACATCCTCATATAGGTGTTCATAGGTTCACAGGTTAGTACTACTGCCCCCCTTGCCCATTTTTTTTAAGCCTAGCCATTTATCCCTTGTGAGACTCAAACCATGCACCTTGTGTTTGTAAGGCAAACACCTTAACCATTAGGCCACCCTCCCAACTACTTTCTTCGTCTCTCTGACCATCCCACTTCTTCTTTGCCAACCGCTTCATCTGTATACTCTTCTGTACTTCCTCGTTGCACCACCAGGTCTCCTTGTCCTCCTTCCTGTGTCCAGATGTCACACAAAGCACCTTTCTAGCTGTCTCCCTTTCCAGCTCTGCTGTAGTTACCCAGGTATTCGGTAACTTTCAGTGCCACCCAGTGCCTGTCTTAACTCTTGCCTGAACTCAACCTTACAATCATGCTTTTTCAACGTCCACTGTTTGATCGTTGGCACTCCCCATATTCTCCTCCTCCTCCTCTTCTTGATCACTAATGTCATCCTACAGACCACTAAACCATGCTGCCTAACTATGCTTTGCCCTTTAACTACTTTACAGTATCCAATCTCCTTCAGACTGGCCCTCCTGCATAGGATATAATCCACCTGTGTACATCTTCCTCTATTCTTTTACCTCATCCTATGCTCCTCTCTCTTCTTAAAATGCATATTCACCACAGTCATGTCCATTCTTTTCACAAAATCCACTACCATCTGACCCTCCACATTCCTCTCCTTAACACTATACCTACCCATCACTTTCTCATCCCCTCTGTTCCCTTCATCAACATGCCCTTTGAAATCCACTCCAATCACTAGTCTCTCACCCTTGGGTACACTCACCACAACTTCATCCAACTAACTCCAAAATTTCTTTCTTAAACTTCGCACACCCAACTTGTGGACCAAATGCATTAACAACATTCACCATCATACCATCAATTTCCAACTTCATAAACATCACTCTGTCTGACACTCTTTTCACCTCCAACACACTCTTGGCATATTGTTCCCTACCCCATTTCTCCTCCCACCGACACCATGATAGAACAACTTGAACCCACCTCCGATACACCTGGCCTTACTCCCCTTCCAACTGGTGTCTTGCATGCACAATATATCAACCTTCCTTCTCTCCATCATATCAGCTAGCTCTCTCCCTATACCAGTCATACTGCCAACATTCAAAGGTCCTACTCTCACTATCAAACTTATAACCTTTTGGTTTTTTTGTTTTTTCGGCTTTATATTCTCAAAATACACTCCAGTAAAATAAATAGCTAATAGACAAAATAGGGGGTGCCAGTTTTAATTACATGGGGGGTTTTCTTCATATAGAAAATAATAGATTAATGGCAGGTAGGTTGAAAAGAGTAGAAATTAATTTATGTACTAAAGTACAGAACTGCACAACTGATCATAGTACAAAGAATCCAATTAATGTTTTGTATTCCATTGTAGAACATTTATTTAACCCCCTTGTTATGCATATGCTAGTGTTAACTTCCACACTGCAGCATTTCATCCACTCATAAGCCACATGCACCCATCAGTGGTTTAAGCTACATTAACCAGGTAACACCCCTCCACCTCCCTGGAAGCCATCCCCATAAATGCTTTCCCTTGGGGAGTGAATGACAGAGAGACACATTTGCTACTTGTGGAGAAATGATTTCTTAGCTGTATAGACGTACCCTTCTCCTGCATGCTGACGTTACTTGAAGGCTGTATCTGATATGCAACATTGTCTAGATTGTGTCTCCTCCCTGAGTCCATGAGCAAGAACACTGTGGATCTGCCCATAATCACAACCTGGCTGTCACTCTCAGCCGCAGGCTCCAGTAGGACTACTGCAGTGACCCCATCTATCACCAGCACATCATCCTTAGCCTCTCAAAGAAGAGGTGAGGAGGCAAAGACTCTTCACTCCTCTCTTCTCCCACCTCCCATCCTCAATAGGCACCTGAGCTGCTAATCAACTCTGGTCACCTGGATCATAGTCATGCGTTATTCCTCTTTGCCACAGAGCTGGTTAAGTTCCATTATAGAATACTGGAACAAGAATTAGCCAATGCGTAATGACGCTGGTGAATTATTCTTTAACATTTCTTTGAGACTTCTACTTCTTGGTTTAAGAAGCTAGATATATCAACAGCACACAGCAGATAGCTTCAACCAGTTACATCACTGCAATCCAGTGGTAGAAACAGACGTCTAGCAACATTAGCAAATCACCCTCACATATCATCACCTGTACAGAGAGAGTTTGGCCTTTGGCTCAGTAAAAGAAAACGTCTAGTCACACCAAAGTACTACTGGAGCACTGAATGTGGCTTTGTAAGTTATTTTTTTTAATATCGGTGACTGTATCCCTTTCAGGTATTTGGCTTTAGAGACATAAGAAACTCTTGTTTTGCTTTCTTTGAGAGTGTATGGGAGTAGGGAGTTCAACTATAAGTGGTAAATGGGCTGAAAATGCAAAGTACATACCTTTTAATATAGAGGATTATGACTGAGTCTTAAGTCATAACTAAGCAGATACTTTTTTGACAAATGGATGTCAAGAAATTCACCTAGAAATGTCAGAAAAGCAAACTTCAAGAGTTGCAGTGTGTAGGGAATGTATAACAGCTGAGTTAAGATAACAGAAACTCAGTCATAATTCTCTGTAGCATAAGGAGTTGAAATACTCTGATGCAGTAGTACTGGTTATAGAAACAAAGGCATAGGAGCATGATGTATGATGTATTTTACAACACTGAAAGACGTAAGTAAGACACTTGGTGCTGCCATACAGATGGTAGCTAGAAGGCAAGTGTAAACAGTTTTCAAAACGATACTTCACTCGGCACTGTGTGTCTGTGTGTGTGTGTGTGTGTGTGTGTGTGTGTGTGTGTGTGTGTGTGTGTGTGTGTGTGAGAGAGAGAGAGAGAGAGAGAGATAGAGAGAGAGAGAGAGAGAGAGAGAGAGAGAGAGAGAGAGACACTGTAAAGTGTACAACAGCATTGTAAATCTGCTTTAGCTTCTCTTGGCTGTTCTGCTGTGGCTAAATCTCATTGCTTTTACTCTCCAGCATGAGTCTAAAGCTTAACAGCGTAGAGCAAAACTTTGTCAAGCATCTTTCTTACTGTACAATTATACTTAATAAAGATGTCTTTCTTCCCAACTTCAGAGTACAGCTGTGCACTCCATATACTACAAAACCTGGTAACAGAATGTGTGGCTAAATATTATTTCCTAGTTTACAGAGGTGAATCCTCGATGAGCATATAAACTCATCAGTGCTGTCTGAGCAATTGGGCATATTCAAATCTAGCAATGGATTTGCCCTGTTATAAACCCCACCTGACCTCGTTGAACTGTGAGAGATATGACTTCAACCATATCATGTGCCAAAGTCCTCAATATGATTTATAATCCCCATAGGTTAAATCAGTCAGTATAACTGCTCCTGTACTTGCACATTCTTTTGTTTTGAACACTAATTAAAGATGTGGCAGTGGCCGAGGCAGCAGCTGAGGGAAGATGAATATAACCAAGGAGGCATTTGGATGCTTTTAGCAGAGTCTTGCCTATTTCCATACTTAGTCTAGACGGTTGTGTCTTTCTAGGAAACTGTATTATTTGTTAAATACTAGCAGTGTGCAGATGTCATGCATGCCATTAGTAAAGTACAAAAAGTAATGTACTAAACAGGATAATTTCTGTGAAACTTGAAAATGTTCGCCTTGCATTCACTATGAACATTTATACTCTGCAGTAACTCAACTATAATACTAAGGTGGACCCTTAAATTTACTGCCCCGTATGTGTGTTGTACTTATAAATTACATCATAGCGAAATGAAATGGCTAACAGTGCTAGGAGAACTTCCATAGCTAAGGCTGAGCATGCAACATTAATATATAAAAATCCAGTAATGTCATTGCATGGATACAGTATGTTAACTGCGTGCACAGATCTGTTGCAGCGAAGCACATGCAGTATGTTATGGGTACTGTACTGTGAAGCTCATTTTAGAAAACACGTAGCATGCCTCATGTGGCATATTTTTAAATGGTCAGGCAATAAGGAAAGTGTTTAGAATACAGTGTTTTGATCTCTTTGCTCTGAAGGCACCATTATGGTGAAGTAGTAGAAACTACATGTGTTTAGCTGGTTTATCCTATTATTTTCCTAAAAAAAGGGTTATAAAAACTCCAAAAACAAATGTGAATCATAGAATGGGGCCTAAAGGATCTCATAGTTCCATAGTTTAACAGTAAACTCTTTTCATACCTAACAGCCAAGATGGTACACTGATTCCACACCTTTATCTGAGTATGCACAATCACCTGTACAAAAATCTAGCCTCTCTTTAAAAGTTGAGAGTGTGCTAAGAATTCTGGTTTTAAAAAGTAATTTGTTCCAGTGTGACAGTAGAGAAGGAGAGAAATTTGCCTGTCCTGTATGTTTTAATAACTGGAATTTGGAAGAATCAGCTGTTTTCCTTCTGGTTATGGTTCTTTTCCAAATGACCCAGACCCAATAAAGCCCTCAATAACTGGTGTGAGAAATTTAAAGCCCTGGCACATGTAACCAGTAATATATCTGTAGTTTACTATAAACAATCCAAGAGTGAAAAGTCTTTTTGATAACTTATATCCTCATATACCAGAATTATTTTTGTGAACCTCCTTTGAATGCTCCAAAGTAGCAGTAATTCAGTCTTGTTGAAAAAAAAACAAACAATGAGTTGTACTCTATAATCGGTTTCACATAGGAAACATTCCGACCAAAACTATTGGAATCTAAATGCAATAGACTTAAAATCAGGCCTATGGTACTAAAACCCACAGATCTTACCTTGTTATATTTTCCCTAAATGATAAATTATTATTGATAAAAATCCCCAAAATTAATTAATAGCCTTCACCACATCCAAAACTATATTGTTCATTGTAATACCAGCTGTTAGGACATAGGCACCTAGCTGCATAACTTTATACTTACTATAGGTGAGGTTAAGGCCAATATCCTTGAACTATATTACAATATTCAAATAGTTATTAAGTTTTACTATGTCCTTCTCTTTGACAACAGTGTTTTGAAATCAAGTGGTCATTATTAGGGGGTACAGGAGAAACTACTGTGTTAAATATCTGGACCCAGTGCAGAGCCCTGCAGATCACCTCTACATACCAAAATCCAATGATAGGTGTGACCCTCAATGGTAACCCTCTCTTTATTTCACACAAAGGTTTTTTTTGAATAGATCAAAGGTCTAGTATCACATCAATTACCCTTTTAAACTAATTATGTTAGGAGGTAAAGTCTGCATAGGTTAGAATAATGCAGATGTGACAACTCATTGCAAGTATGGGCAAGACAGATGCTAGAAACCACAAGTCTATAAGTATAATAGTTGTGTTAGGTCAGCACTGTGGTGTAA
This sequence comes from Protopterus annectens, assembly GCF_019279795.1. Lineage (NCBI taxonomy): Eukaryota > Metazoa > Chordata > Ceratodontiformes > Protopteridae > Protopterus > Protopterus annectens. The sequence goes on from NC_056745.1 coordinate 1,217,626,379, forward strand.
AGGGTTAAAACCTAACCACAGCCTAAGTGACCTGGCATCCTGACAGGGAGGGTAAGACATGCCCATCCAGGGAGAGCATCCACTGAAAATGCTCCCTGAGGTGAATAGTCCTCAGGCATTGTTGACATACACAGAGATAAGGGCACAAAAAAACAAAGGTAGGTCATAAAATACTCATTCCACCCCCCCCCCCCCAGCAGCATAAGCAGTTACCAGCATGCCCTCCAAGGGCATCTTCAAGATCCACACTGGTCCCAGCTCACCCAGAGCTGTCCAGTTTAGGAAGCAGGAGAAAGTAGATCTAGCAATGGATGGAGGGCATTGGAATGGCTGAAAAGAATAAAGAAGAAGAAGAAGAGGAAGAGGAAGAAGAGGAAGAAGAGGAAGAGGAGAAGGAAGAAAAGTATGATGTTTATTATAGGAAATATTACTGAATTAATTCAGAAGGAAATAACTGTGGAGTGTATTGAATACAGCATGACAGATTACCCCAGTGAAGTAAGGATCAGAATAATTAAGATTCTGCCAGATTATTTCTGACACGTGATTTTTATGTGGGTCACTGAAATAGTACATCATAAAACACATGATGACCATAGCTTATGTATACATTAGGAAACATTTTATACAGTATCACAAAGTCATTAATAAGTATACTAGATGGCTTCCCAAGAGCACCAGTAACATCCCTGGATATTTCTTCCATGCCATAAAATGTGTCCTGGCATACATCTCCAAATATTATAATGAATAGATCTTCCTCAACAGATGCTGATTCTTGTCCTTTGGCACCAGGTGGCAGTGGTACTAGTTCAGAGGAGTGGTTCAACATTATCCTTCAATAAGTATAGAACCTGTGTAATGTGAAAAGTAATGTAGAGGACCAGTATGGGGCTGCTTAGTATAGAATGATACTGGGAATCTGATGCTCTTTAACATGAACTAGAATTGCTTTGTGAATGGTGAGGCCTGTGCTTTGAACCATGTCACTTATTTTGAAGAGGTTACAGCAGCAAAAGACAAAGGGCATTCCATAAATATTACATACCTGGAACTTGCCAAATCCTTTGACACCATCCCCCATTCATGGATCATAAACAGACACAGGGAATCTCAAAGTCAATGGATGTCTAACTTAGTGGATTGAGAGTTGGCCATCGAGTATAACACAGTGCGCTTAATTAAGACGATCATTTCTTTGACTCAGCAGGAATTAGCAGTGGTGATGTGATACATGAGTATGTGCCTCTCTAACTGACTCAGTTATAGCACTAGATCATTCATTCTGTAGTGTTCTAATCAAACAACTTATCCAACTAGATGGGGTTTCTTTTTATTTATCCTTTGTTGACTAGGTTACTCCCACTAAGCTAGCATCCTCTTTTAAAGGAAGACCCAATGTGGTATTTCTCCTAGTTGGACAAATTTGGCCTGGGCATCAGAGAAACTCCCCTACTCTTTTTAATAGGTGCCATGGAACTTCTACAGTCATGTGAGCTTCTATCCACCCAAGTAGAAGGAGCCTCAGTTTAATACCTCATCCACAGGATTACACATCCATAAGTGCAGCACCTCCCTAATGCTGCAATGCAGTATCAGCAAGCTAAACACCTGTAGTGGGAACAGAGGCTGCAATGCAGTATCAACAATCTAAACACCTGGAGTGGGAATAGAGGCTGCAATGCAGTATCAGCAAGCTAAATACCTGGAGTGGGAATAGAGACCACAGCCTTCTGGTCTTCCAGCACCAAAGGCAAGTGTGCTATCTGCTGTGCCAGTGACATGATTCCTTACCAAGAAGATTGAAAGCCCCATTAATTCAAGTCATTTAATCAAAAATGCTTCAACAACTGTCCTGCCACTTCATCAGGGGAGATCTGTATCCTGAATTATAGGCTGTGACTAACACTTACCTTTTCATAAAGCAATGCTTAGAACATTCAGATCAGGGCCCAATACACTATAAATAATTTAGCATTAAAGCCATCACAAAAGAAAAAGAGTATGTGTGACAGATTCATTGTCCAAGTGACTTCCATATTTCTGAAATAGACTTCCCCTGAGTGTAAAACTATAGAAGTCTCACTGTACATTTAAGAAACATCTTGATAGCTACAAGGTTTTATGTGACTTACTTGAAAATTGTTGAAAATGCAGTAGCACTAAATGTCATTACAACTAGTGCTTAACCTAGATTTTCTCTTGATGTATTGAAACACTTCCTGTCTATACTATATCAGCTTCTTCCTGTTGCTGAACCAGGTATTTGTTTTTGATTGGAATGCACATGATTGCTGCTTAAATCACTGTATAAGTATAATTTATAAAATAAATATAAATAAATATAATGTATAACATTTTAAGCACGTATTTTATATACACCTCTAATGTTTGTACCTACGATAAATAGTTACCATGCTATATCTATGTTTATCTATATGTCATAAATACTGGTCAAGAGTATTGCCAAACTGTTTGCACCGATTTGGCCAGTGAGTTTGGGACCCTTCTACCTACTTGGTTAAAATAAATAAATAAATCAATACATAACTACATACATAAGGAAATAAAATTCCAACAAGGCACTATGGACATCAAGCATCTAAAAGACCAGCAGGCCATATGTTTGTTTTTCAGAATTCTGAACCATTAACATGGAAACATCTGAAAAATGTTCACTGCACTGCAGAGTCAGATGAAATAGGAAATAAAAAATGCAGTAAAATTAATCAAAGATGTTACTTACGTATTATCGCAACCACGTATGTACCGATTGAAACTACAAGGCATACCATTAGGCGAATTAACCGTCAGAATTCCGCAAATGTTAAGCACCCCGTAGGAAAGTTATGGTCATGTCCCACATTAGACAATAAAATCTGCATGCTGCAAACAGCAACTGACACCAGCAGAATTAAAAAAAAAATGGTTGATAATTATTAAGTCCGGTAAGGTTTCCTTAAGCTGCTGTAAAACATGTACAAACTTGTTGTGACAATAACAGGAGTTGCTTTTGCATGTGTTTCCTGAAGGATACGAACTCTGACATTGTAAAATGTTATTTACTGACTTCACTGCTCAGTACTTTATCAGAACACCCCCACTATTTACTGCCCTGCTGACACCATCCGTTAACTGTTTACGCCTTTAAAAGTCGACAAAAATGTTGATATTTTCCTGTAAGTGCAACTACATGGAGCACATAAAGCCCCACGCAGTACACAAAATTATGATTGTCTCATCAATAAAACCCTGAAATTATGTGCTAGTGACATGGATGGTAACATTGTCCTCTCCAAATTTGTGGGCCATCCATTTGTTGAGCAGAAAATAAGGTGAGTATGATCTCAAAACCGATCGCTTGGAAAAGAGCCACTTGTCCTGCTCGGAATGTGGTTGCATTAGACGGAATGTGGTTGCAATAATACGTAAGTACCTCAAAGATTCTTACTGCTGGATACAAATGCATTTAGAGTAGAATACTTTTTATGGTTTTATAAGTGACATTGCAGAAGTAGAAAGATGTATGTTCTTGCAAATGCCACAAATTCCTGCATATGAGTCTTTTGGCTTTTCCCAGTTAGGGGTCGCCACAGCGGAACTTTGGTCGGCTAATGATTGGCAGTGGATTTTTATGGTGACAGGTTGCCAGCCTGATGCCCAACCTTCAAAAAAGGCACACCCATTCATGCATGCACCTACCTGCATGTCTTTAATGTCACTTGACTGCAGGGAGGGCATGCAGACTCTCACAAAGAAGGCGCTCCAGCCGAGAATCAAATGGGAGAACCTCTTGCTGTGAGGCGACAATGCTAACCACTGCACCATATAAGTGAAAAACCATAAAGATACAAAAGAAGAAAGAGGTAAGGAAAGTTTAAAAGAACAGTCATAATATGACAGACTGAATTTAATGTAAACAAAAGCAGAATAGCTTATAGAAAGGAAAATTTGCAAAGCAATACACTACTGGATGGATATCTGTTGCACAAATTAAATTAAAGCTAAAGGACATTTTGGTAGGTGTAGCTGTTAAATAAGCAGAGTGTGAAAACAGAATAAGAGTGCTGGTATAAAGGCATGAGAGTAATCACCAGGAAAGTAAGAAAAATGTTGTTTTCCTCATGTATACACAGATGGTGCTTTTTCATTTAAAGACTTACATTGTGGAGTGTCAGTATGTAAAAAAATGGAATTGATAGTCACATCTCAACAGAAAGTAACAGGATTTGCACCACGACTAAGAGAATGATATAAGTTAGAACAAGACAGTGAATTTTTAAACATTATTAAAAGTAGTTGGTGGGACATGTAACAAACCTGTTTAACTCATACTTACAAGCCACATATCCCTTGATGTGGCCTTTGGCCAAAACTGGGTTAGACTTCAGGAGAGTCGAGGCTGCTGAACAAGAACAGGGGGGAACACAAGAGGGGGGGGTTGAAGCCGTAAGGATGCCGCCAAACTAGCATGCCATGCTGTTGAAGCCCCCCCCCCATCAGCAGCCTCACAAATAAATTATGGGTTATGAAAGAAAAAAGTTACTTTGAAAAATATTTGAATAGCAACAACCATATCCCTTAAGCAAATCAAATCCCATCATCCAAGTCATAGAAATCTTGCTCCAGTCTGTCAATATCACTGTGCTCAATCACCTGAAAACCAATTTGGCTAGCAGCCCACATGACTTTGTGGTTGATAAAACACCTCACTCCCTCAATGGCACTAGGCCTTTTAGCACCCTTCCAGTACAGTCTAAGGATAATGGTGGACCATAAGAAAGCTACCTTTGGGTATGGCTGCAGCAAGTGCTCCATATCAGATAAGATTCTGGACAACAATTTATTCTTAGAAACTTGACCCAGATCATTTCCCCCAAGGTAAATTATCACATTGCTGGGCAAGGCATCTTCCAATGTAATCTTGCACCATATTTGCCAAAATTGAAACCAACTAAGGCCAAGGAATCCAAAAGAATGAACTGTCTACTGGTTACAATCAAAAGAACATGTGTGACCAGCCGGGCGGGCCAAGGCTTGGATGGATACTTTGTGAACAGAGTGTCCCAAGAGCCAAATCACCTCCTTCTCTGCAACAGAAATAAAAAATAATGCCTGATATATATGACAAAAGGACATCAGATACCCTCCTTTCCATTCTTTGAATGACCTTCATGGATTGCTCATTCATGGCCAAGTCTGAGGTATGACCTATCTGAAAGGAATGGGAGAAGTCTCCTTATTAGGTGAATTCCTTTCCCTGACAAGGCCTACCTAAGAAAGTCATTAATCTCTGATAGGTTAAAAGTCCTGCCAGAAGCACATGAAAACCAAGCCTGACCCTTTCTCCAAGGGGTAATATTAAATAGCAAAATAACCCAATGCATGGGGCAGGTGACTAGCCCACTGGTCCTGTTCAGGCTGACCTTTACCAGCTTGGTCAGTCTTCAATTTTTTTCAATCAAATCAATACAAACTCCCAGTGGGTGACAAGATCTTCAAAACAAAGATAAAGAAAAAGTTCATTGGCCCAGAAAGCACACACATACAAAGAGTTGAACAAGGTGGCTAAAGAGACAAACATGTGAAATTCACCAGTGTTCCAGTAAAGACCTGTAAAGACCTTGAATAACAAGGGGAAGCAGTTGTTTCCCAATAGTTTTCCTGGAATCCTGGGAAGGTCCCCACATGTTCTCTAGGCCTTTAAGTATCTATTCCATAACTCGGTGTCCTGACTCAGCTTGAAGGCCCAAAAAATGCTCCAACCATGTTAAAGCTGCCAGGTGTACTCTGAGAGTTTTAGGTCAAACACCCACTGTGGACATAGCCACTAAATTTGTTGCAACAACTGCACCCCCTCCATGGCCTGGGACCAGGGCTCAAAGACCTGTAGAATGTCTTGAAAACCTGTTGGGATGACGAGTAAGCTTTCCTAGTGTTGCTGACCCAAGAATTCGCCAAACTGATGATGCTAATATTCCCAATTAGCCGGAATCCCAATCGGAACTGGGGTACACTTTGGATCTAAATGTTTGTCCAACAGTTGAAATCATGGCGTCTGAAATTGGTAAAGTTGTCAGCTATAGGATTAAGATGACCAGGAGCATGAACACATAAAAATTACAAATTAATCTACAAAAGTAAAAGCCTGATGACTGAAACCCCGCTAGGTGAGATAAGTGATGAATCCATCTGAACTCACTCTTCTGTTTCTTGGGAGCCAGGCCAATAGCAGAAATTTTAAATAATAACCATGGAGGGATGAAAAGGGGCCAATTATCCTGCCAGATCATTGCTCTTTCTCTATTAACATGGCAAAAATGTGTTCATGTCCTTTGATACATGAGAAATTGTTTACTAACCTGGAATCTAACAGGGCTGTGGAGTGGCTTGGAAAGCCTATGGAAACCCTTCTATAATAAGGGTGGCTTCTGCCCTTTGATCCAGGTAATCTGACAGCAAATAAGACAAATTATCTAGACAAATGGGGGAATAAGCCTGATGTGGCACTTTTGGGTCCCTTCCCAAAGCTCCACTTGTGTCCAAGAAAAGGTGACTGAGCGTGAAAGGAAGAGTTGCACCCTCTACCAATCTTTCTATCTGTCTGAGATGTAGAAACATTACACCTGTCCTTAGGCAACACATCCCAACATCTGGGAACAGGATGACCCTTCCCATATTCTGAACACAAGTGGTTAAATTTGTAAGTGTGCCAGACACATTTTCCCTGATTGAATGCCCAGCAAAACTTGTACCATTTCTATTAGCAGCCCCTCCCTCAATGTCCATAGGTGGCTCCTTGTCTATCATGGCACTGAGCCATATGACAGGTTGCCTTGTCCAAGCAGACTAAAATAATTTTGTGAACCTTTCATATCAAACTATTTTTGACAAATTGACTGTCTATCTATAAACATACAAATGGAAGAGCTTTGAAGAGACACAGCATAGCCTAGGCTGGAGCATCTGAATTAATTTTGACTATAGGCACCTTTAGCTAATAGCCCCATGTCATTGTGGGAATGACATGTTCAAAGAGGAATTCACAATGGTTTACTTCGGTTTACTGAAATTAAATAAATCACAATCAGTCTACTGTGGCGGCAGTTTTACCACTGCATCACAGACTGTCATAAAGTATTTAACTGATGGTGATCTCAATTCTAATTCTAGTTTCCCCCCCACACCTCCATTCTCAGTCAGGTTTCTCCAACTCAAAGAAAAGGATGTTAAGATATTTCAATTTTTTTCTCTGAGTGGATGCAACACTAAATAGGGTACACATACAGATTAGTGGTGTGAGGGATACCCTTTCCTCAGAGCCAATGTGACTTTAAAGGTAGCATATTTAGAGTGTGTGCATGTGAGAAAGAGCGTCCCCCACCCCCACTACAAAATACTGCAAAAAGTCATATTTTTTGGGAGGGGTCAAATTCTTCCCGCAGAAAGATGAGGTGCTGTATAGTGTGATTAGTAAGTTATGTGTTGGTTACTCCAGAGCAGACACATCCAGATTAAGGTTTTACATGCAGCAACCCTTCTTATATCATCCATAAAATCAGCTTTACTCCCGCCAACCTCAGTCCTATGGTTATTGTATTTTAAGGGAAAGGGTATTTTTTCCTATGGCAGACTCATTCAAAAATAAGAGTACAGTTTCCCACTCAGTGACATTTACATGTCACATTCAGTAACAATCACACCAGCAGTTGTCACACTCATTACTTACAGGAGAGGGCCTAGTACAGATCCTTGTAGTACACAGGTAATTGGTCTACTTGTGGAGGTGGAAGTAGACTCCCCTACTCTGACAGTGTGCATTCTATTGGGTAGTCAACTGGCTCACTGATAGAATGCACACTGTCAAAGTTGGGGCGTCCACTTCCACCAGTAAACCAGTTCCCAGTAGTGTACCACAAGGATCTGTACTGGGCCCTCACTGTTTGGAATATATTTCTCTGAAGTCCAGGCAAAAGTAGATGGCCTGTGGCTTACCAGGTTTGCAGATGTCTGTAAACTGGGTGCAATCACAGAGTCCCCCAGTAATGTCAACATATTACAGAAGGGACTGACACAGGCAAATGATTGGTGCTAAAGCCACATATTAAAACTAAATGCTAAAAAAGTTTCATTATCCCCTTTGGTAAAGAAGTAGCCCCTGCTAATTATGATATAGATAGCATCACTCTAAGCTAAAATCCAGTGGTGCAAGACTTAGGAACATAGGTTGATAGTAATCTAAACTTCAGTCACCATGTGTCCATAGTGGTAAAGAAAGCCTTCTGCACTGCACATCTCATAAATAATAGCATCGCATCCAAGACCAAGGATATCATAACTCCACTGTACTAGACCCTTATCAGACCACTAGCTGAGTACAAGCCGCCATTCTATATGTACCTCACCAGACACCTGCAGCAGCTGGAGAGACCACAGAGGATTCTAACCAAGAGAATTCAGAGCCTCCATAACATGGCCTACATGGAAAAACTGAACGACCTGTCACTGTACTTTGTATCCTACAGGCTGCTGAGAGGTGGCCTGTGCTTGGCCTACAGAGCAGTCTCTGACCCTGCCTTAATGGAAATGCTGCACATCTACAAATAAAATGGTACAAAAGTCACATGCTCCAAGGATCTCAACTAGCCTGTGATATTAACAGAAGAAGTGGGAGAGACAGATATGTTTACTAGAGATTGCTGCTCCTGTAGAATGAGCTCCCACTTCATATGAAGCAAAACTCCTCAATGATCCTATTTAAGTGCAGCCTTGACAATTGGATGGGTAACCATAAATTCACTATGGGGGTAGCACCTATGTCCCTCACAGACAGAGGCATTCGATGCTGATCATAGAATTGTTCCGCAGACAATGACCATTTAACTATGATCAGTTAGGGTACATGTTTTTTTTTTTTCATGACTTGGCATGTGAAGGCCCTAGGTCCATTAGCCTAGTAACCTCCTGTGAACCTATTAACTATCTTAATGTATTATCCAAAAATATAATTGTTAAAAATATGACTTTTCTTATTTGCTGAGGTATGGGTACAAGTAGATTACATGCAGCTTGACAACACTTCCATTCATAAATAATCTAACAGCTTGCAAACTTTCTTTAAAAAAATAGAAAAATTGAACTATTTTTATATGGTGGTTGAATCACTTGCTGAAGGTTTTTTTACTGAGGCTTTATAATTCTCCCTGTTTATCATCACCATCATCATCACTTTCTTAGAATGACTTGTTCTATGGCATAAAATGTGCTGCTTTTCATTAATATAAAATGATGATGATGATGATAACAATAAAAACAACAATAATCCCCCCAGGGGTTGGGGATTGGCATAATGGTTAAGGTGTTTACCTCACAAGCAGAGAGTACAGAGTTTGATACTCTTTGTTGGAGAAATCTATTGCACTCAAAACAGCCTGCAAGGGCAGCTTATCTATGAATAATAACAAAAATAATATAACGTCTTAAAGAGTTCTTCTACAAAATGCCATCAGAATGTTATGTAATTCAAATGCCATCTAAGATGTTTCAGACAAAAATACCCAACAGAATAGAAACCTGAAACTGTCTAAGGGAATGCAGATCTATCCCCTATAATTAAAAAGGTGGGAGTAAGTGCAGGGTATTAAGTCTATAATATTTTTAACAAACTGCTTCTTTTACTCCTGAGTTTGATTCCCTTTGCCACCATTTGCTTAATGTGTGACTGTGAGCAAGTTATTTAATCAGATACTGCAATTGGCAACTGGCTATGCTCCTCAAGGGTCCCTTGGACTGCATGTCAAGTAACTACCTCCTCCACTGTATGCAATTCATATCAAGCAACAGATAGTTACACAGTTATTATACTGTAGTCTATATGAATTGCTTTCTTAATGTGCAATCTTTCTGTATTTCATTTTGGTTTTGTATTTAAAGTTTCATTATAAAAAGCATCATACTAAATATGTGGGATCTTGAGGAGTCTCCCTTGTGTTCTGTTATGTCCTTTTCTGTAACTATGTATTACAGTCTCATTTGCTATCCTTAATGAACACACTGATGCTATAGTTGTCAAGCAGAATAAATGCATATTGCTGATGTGAAACGTCATTGACATAAGTAGTGTTAAATATTCCATAAACAGTGTGAAGAATAATTTTTACTTGCGTGGCCAGGCATGCAGAATTTGATGACATTTTGTACTTACCATTAGCATTCCTGGTTAGAAAGGCACTGCCAGCAAGTAGAATGAGAAGAAATGTCACAGACATGTTCAAACGTAGGAACTCCTGTAACTGTGAAAAGAAAACAACAGCACCCAGTATGTACTCAGACACGATTACCAAATACTTAACTGTGTCTTAAGCATTATTATTTAAACTGTTCGTTTGTACTTGACATTTAGAAATGAAGATGGCATATTTTAACTAGTAGGATGAATACTTTAAAAACTGGGAAAAATGCAGTGTTCTGAAGAGTGCTAATTCACAGATATTTGCCTAGAGACATGGATAACATAAGTCAAATGGCTTAAATTGAGACATGGAAGAGAAAAAAATGTAAAAATATACCATTGATAAACACTATAGGAAAAGAACACTATCTACATTTAATTCAACAATTAATCACAATATTTCTTATGAATTAGTATCAAATGTGTTTTGTATGCGGTACATACATTGGAGGAAGGAAGTGACTGATGTCTATGCTTTCCAGATAAAATTTATGAAAATAAAATTCCCTGACACTCATATGTGAATGTTAAAAAGTTAGATATTGTATTCATCTGTGTCAGAAACTGACCACAGAAAACAACAATCACTTATGAGGATCCTATAAAATTCTCACACAAATAACAAAGGTGCAATTAATAAATGCTGCTAATGTACATTGGGGATAAGGGAAGTAATAGCCAATTTTAATTGTTTGAATTCTACTTTTTACTCCAGTCATCAGGACCCCAAAAATGTACAAAATCAAAAGAAACAAAATCATCTAAAATAAGTAACAACAGCATGCACAGAAGATTGATACAATGTTTCCTTTTCTGGCAAGTTAGTTTAAATGAAGATGCATGGCCTTACCTTAAGTCAAAGTGGATTATTCGGCTGCTTGTTAACTTTCTCTGTGTATTGTGATTCTTCTTTTAGACACATTATATATATATATATATATATATATATATATATATATATATATATATATATATCATCAACCCCTAGTGGTTTGACTTTACAGATGGGAGTGCCTGTTTATAAAAAAGCATCTTGCAATCCAAAAATGATATGAGCAAAGTATTTATAAGCAAAACACAAGAAAAGAGAAAGTGAAATTAAACTATCAGGATGGTGTGATAGCTTTTGCATTGTCAGGCAAGACTGTTATATGAATTTATTTGGCTGAGCAGAATCCAAAAAATAATCTTAGCAGCTTATTAGACCTTTTACATTATTGATTACTGAACTGTCCTTCTTACCCTGTATTTCAAAATAATGATCACTTTGAACAAAACCCCTATGGTGACTAATACAGAGATCAGTATTTATACAGCATTTTTGGTTTGTATGTAGCAGACATCGGCTGGCTCTGGTGGCTCTCTTCCATCTCATATGCTAGGAGTTACCCCTGCCCCTCCCCAAGACCTGATCCAAAACCCTCTCACTGGCTGAAGTATCCTAGGACCATAGAAATGCTTTATTTGTATGTCCTTTCCATTTCTCCACCCCAGTGCCTGACAAGAAATGACATAATGCTGTCATGGCTTGAAATATCTTAGGCTGCAATCAATCCATCATAAATGACTTGCATTACATATGCAACAGACAACAAATATTTGATTTAAAGAGATTGTGGTGTACAATTCTGTATAGTTCTTTCAATAAGAGATGGGGGCATGCTAAAACCCACAACTCACTAGCAGACAAACATATTAGTAGACAAATTGCATTCAGACTTTTTCCTTTAGCTCTACTTAACTGTCAGTGGCACATTAGTATAGCTATGCCCCCCCCCCCAATTACCTCTGAGCAAGACCTGGGTGCTTCTTCCAAGGCTAAGAAAACCAGCTCCAATCTGCCAGGTTAATGTGACAGACTGTCTTTTTGTCTTCACCCAGCATTGTCTCTTATTGAGTGTATTCAGTCTTAGTCTCTCCACTGGATTTGTGCCAGATTTATGGAAAACTGTTGTAGTCATTCCACTCCACAAATGGGGAACCATTACTGATCTGGGAAACTAGAGACCCATATATCTCATCAACTAGTCTTTAAGGCAATAAGGAACCCCATTATGGAACTCACTAACAAAGACAAAGCAGAATTCAAACCCTGGATACAAACCAGTTTGACTATATTAAAGACTGATCCTGCCTCCTAGATCTTACATATTTTTTGACTATGTTACTGAGGCATTGGACTCAGGCAAATCAGTTCACACTGCACAACTGGCCTTAGCCAAAGCCTTTGATACCATTCCACATTCTGGCATCATTGATAAGTTAATCAAACAAATGTAAACCTCTATCTCACCACCTGGATAACAAACTGACTCACCAACAGAACCTAGTCAGTTAGTGTTGGAGGTACACTGTCAATCAAAAGAATAGTTACCAGTAGGGTATCCTAGGGATTTGTACAGAAACCACCCCTCTTTGGTATCTACTTCTATGATGTGAAGCTGACACCAAGGGCCTTTGGCTGACAAAGTTTGCTGATAATTACAAACTGACCCCAAATGACCACTAGATTCCACAGTAGGGCCTAACAAGAACTAACAATTGGTATTTAGACCATGGTCTCAAATAAATACCAAGAAATGCAACATGATGTCCTTTGGCAAACCCAGGTACCCATGCTCTGATCACATATGAAACACCCCCCCCTCCCAAAATTGATTTAGTCATAGGTTCATATGTTCATAAGTTGTTACTAGGCATGCAGTCCAGAAGGCCATTACTAGGATGACCAAATTCCCAATTGCCCCAGGACACTGAATGGATAAATGTTCATAGGTCCATAAGTAGGTACTAGGCTATTGGCCCAAGGGCTTACGTAAGCCTAGCCAACAAGGTTCCCTGGCTTATGCCACCCAAGAATGTTATTTTCTTGTGCCCCTGTCAAGCAGAGTCACAGAAGTGATCCCCGGGGTGTATTTCCTATTTTCCATCCACTCATCAAGATTTTTCTTGAGGAGTGCTAATGAGGAACTTTGCTTGACATAGATAGGTAGCTTGTTCTAGGCTATGGGAAGTCTCTAGGACAGGAATCTATCCCTCCAGCATGTCCTGTTTATTGTGGTTGCACGGTTTAGATCCCTAGAGCGTGTAGCTCAGAGGGATTGAGATTTCTTTAGGTGTAGCATGTCCAGCAGTTCTGGGTTTGACATAGCTTTATATGTTAGGCAGAGATCACCTCAGAGTAGGCGATATGCAAAGTAGTAAAGCTGGGTTTTTTTGAGATGGTCAGTTTAGGGCATCTGCTTCAGGCCAGTAATCCTCTTTGTGAGGTACTTCTGTGGCTTTTCCATCTGCTGCAGATGACTTGTGAAGTACATTCCAAAAGGGGCATTGTACTCTATAATGAGCCGAGTAGAGGGAAACAATGACCTCTTTTTCCTGGATGAGAACCCTTTTGTGATGAGGTGAGCCACATAGAAGGATTTCCTGACTACTGTGGCGATGTGATTATCAAAGGAGAGACTACTGTCCACCTGGATCTCAAGGTCTCTTATCACACATTTGGCATTAAGTAGACTGCCACCTATGTGGTAGTTCATGGGTTCAGAGATTTTACCAAAGGGGATGACAATGCACTTTTTGGCATTGAGCTTGAGGGCATGGCTCTGACAGCAGGCATCTGTCTCAGTGAGGCCCTTCTGTAGGATGTGCACATCATTTGGGGACTCAACTATGGCTCCTAGTTTGCAGTCATCTGTGAAATTCATTAGCCAAGGGCCTTCTGTGTTAGCCTGTACTTCAGAGAAGTAGATACCAAACAGGAGAGTTCTCACGACTGAACCCTGTGGTACTCCACTTGTTACTGGTTTGAAGTCAGATTTGGAGTCTGCAACTTTTACAGTGTGGGTTCTGTCAGTGAGCCAATTGGCAACCCATCTTATGATGTAGGGTTGTATACCTAGTTTAGTGAGTTTAGCTATAATTCCAGAATGGGGGATGGTGTCAAAAGCCTTGGTGAGGTCAAGATAGGCTGCGTGAACCACCTTACCCTCGTCTACAGCTTTGGTGACTGCCTTAAAGAAGTCGATCAGGTTCAGAAGGCATGATCTTCCCTTCACAAACCTGAACTGGGTGGGGTCCAGAGTTTGGAGGTTACCAATGTCTTTGTTTATGAGTTCCATGATGATACGTTCCATGGCGTTACAGACCAGGCTCATCAGGCTAATAGGGTGATAGTTCTTGGGATCAGTGGTGGCTCCCCCTTTGTGGAGTGGGATAACTGTTGCTGTGCACCATTCAGTGGGCACAAAGCCTGATGGGAGGCTATGATTGAACATGCTGCTTAGGTGGGGAGCCAGTTAATTCTGAAGTTTATGTAAAATGCAGCCTGGGATGTTGTCTGGTCCCATGGATGCTGTGTTTTTGGCTTTAGAGAGTGCAGATTTTACCTGCATAGTTGTGATTGCAGGGACTCTGAATTCTTTCTGTATAGATATGGGCCCTTTAGGGGGTGAAAGGGGGGTAAAGTTAGCACTGAACTTATGTGCCAGGATGTTGGCAATATCAGTTGGTTCTGTAATTTTTGTGCCGTTGTGCTGTAACTCATAGCAGATCTGGGTGTTGCCATTGAGATTCTTGACATAGCTATAGAATGCTTTGCGGTTGTCCCTAGAATCAGTGGCGATTTTGTTTTCATAGCTAGCTTTGGAGGATCTTATAAGGGATCTCAGCTTCTTACTGAGGCTGCCCAGGGAGCTCCTCCACTTATAGGATTTTACTCTCTTTTGCAACAGTTTTTTCCTTCTGTTGTAGAGTTTGTTTATGGCAAGGGACCGCCAGATTGGCTTCCTTTTTTGGAGGACAGCGTCTTGGTTCTGTTTGGGATAGCACGATCCGTGCACTTGTATAAGTGCTTATAGAGTGCATTTGTGTAGGATTCAGCAGTCCTAACTGTATTGTCCATCTGCATGGGTGTCTTGAAGTTTGCCACTTCTGTCTTAAGAAGCATGAAGTTAGCTTTGGAGAAATTTTTTATCATGGTTTCCTTAATTGGGGTTGGGCATGGGAGGTGGATATCTAGTGTGATTAGCTTATGGTCAGATCTGACCAACAAGGAGTTGACTTCAGGTGTGGAACACTGGTCACTCATGTTGGTAATGACTAAGTCTAAGATATTGTTGCCCCTGGTGGGGGTGTTGATAAGTTGATCCAGGGCATTGGAATTTATGAATTCCAGGAAGAGTTGAGCAAAGGAGATGGTATGAGTAGTTTTCCCAGTTAATGGCGGAGTAGTTGAAATTGCCCATTATTAGGGTGTTTGGTTGAACCCTAATATTTTCCAGTATATCAAAAAAAGAGGAATGAGAAACCTGGGCCATGGTGTGGGATCTGTAGCAAGCTACAATTTGGTCTGCAGTTTGCTCAGAGTTAGTTGCACTTGGATAAGCTCGGATGCATTATGCTGAGCAACTAACCTGGAGGTGTGGATATCCTTAATGAATATGGACACACCTCTGCCTTTGGTGTTCCGGTTCAGGTTAGCTGGCCTGGTAATGCAGGGGTGCTCTCTGGAGCCTTGAACCAGGTCTCAGTCACTGCACAGATATCAATGTTTTCCATTTTAAGGAGTACCTCGAGGGAGTGCATTTTGAGATTTAGACTTCTAGCATTTATTAGCATTACCCTCAGTTTTTGCTTGTTGTTCAATGTACTCTTGGAAAATGGACCAAACTAGGTCCAAAGTAATTCATTCTGTTAGATATCTGCCCTGGCCCTCAAGCTATTATGGTAAGGGTAAGCAACTAGGTCCAAAGTAATTCATCCTGTTGCGGGTCAGGTATTAATTTCATGCTTTGGTAAATTCAAAGTGGAATCATGTGGCTAGGCTACAAATGGTCCATCTGATCAACAGCCTAGTATGAACCAAAGAAACTATGAACTTTAAGAACTGACTGTGGATTTCTTAATGATACAAATTGTAGCTGATATGGAAAATGTTACTGTGTATCGAGCTGTTCTTTTTCTTTTTTTTTTAACTTTACAGCTCATGGTTTTGAGGCAACATTGCAGCATCGTTGCAAAAGATGATTACTTCAGTTTAAGAACCATAAATCATGCCACAATTTTGCAACAAAAGCAAAATGTGTACTTAAAAATAACTGCATTCTGTTAAAATATGATTTTACTTTCCTACCTGTCTTTCTCTTTCAGACAGTATTATGCTCTTGTAGATACTTTCTTGCTCTTTAAGGCTTCTCCTACTATAGTTCTGGCAGCTCTTGCTTCTGTATATGCTGTTATTATACTTTTTATGTAAATAGACTGTTCTGAAAGAAAGACCCAAGAGGTCCATTTCAAATCACTATTAAATACATAAATGTAACAATAGAGCTGATCACCAACCAAACTGTTATGGAGGTGAAGGGATTCTGCTCTTTCTCCACCGTTGTGATCTTAGCATTACTAAAGATAAGTAGCACAGGGTGTGGGGGGCTTGCTCCCCCCACCACAACAGCATTGATATTTGAGTTTGCATGCCCAAGGTTATGTTTTGGGGTATGATACGTTTACTGTCAATTTTCTGAGATTGCTATTTTTTCTGTCAAATGATTATGAGTCAATCCACTTTGATGGAGATGAACTTATACATACCAAGATATATTTATCTATCTATCTATCTATCTATAGATAGATAAAATAGATAGTGCTATATTTATGCACCTATCTATCTATATGTGTGTGTGTGTGTGTGTGTGTGTGTGTGTGTGTGTGTGTATATATATATATATATATATATATATATATATATATATATATACATATATATATATATATATATATATATATATATATATATATATATATATATATATATACACATATAAACATATCCACATGCACAATTTCCTGGCCAAGTGTTATACCACCTGCAGTGTGGAGCCTGCGGGGCTTTTAATGCTGTTATTATAATGATCCTGGTCATCTTCCCTTCCCACAAGATGAGCAATTGGCATTGGCTACTTGCTGCCATCCTCCCCAACCCATACCCCAGATACCATAGCACCTGTGCCACTAAATGGCCAGAGGAAGTCTGGGGAGCAGTTAGTGCTTTATCTCTCTGCACTGCACCAGCATACCATGACAGCTCTGATACCAGACATTAGGAGGATGGGACACTGTGAAGAACAGGAATGCTGGCACTATCTGGTTCACAAATACTACTACAGCTTTTGCTTGTGAAGTCTTGCCAGCATGATTATCAGAACTTTGCATGGCATGTACTCCAGGTTCTTGAGATGGACCCAGGCAGGAATCAGATATTGCCACTGTGCAAAAGTGAAATCTGAAGTATAAAAAATCCCACCTTCTGTGATTGAAAGAATATCCTTTTACTGTCAATGTCCCAAAGGGCTTCCCTACACTGGAATTGTTGTGAGGGTATCTGCTGTGATTTCTGCATTTTGAGGAAGAGTCACGGAGTCAAGTAGGCCATGGTGAAACACTTAGATTGTTTCTCCTACCTGAAAAGGGCCTGAATGAAACAGTCATCTACTCGGATGTTAATGTGGATGCTCTTGGTCCTGCATTAGATAATCACTGGATGAATGTCATTTTGACACACCCTGAGTTCAATAGATAAGCCAAAAGACAGGAAAATAAATTGGTAGTGCATACCCTCTGCTTTAAAATCTAAGGTAGTACCTGAGGGATTTTGTTCTGGGTAATGTGAAGGCAGGCATCCTTCAGATATAAGGTAGCCATGAAGACTTTAAAGAGGAGATGATGCAGCAGGATCTGCAATGGTAGGATTTTGAACTATGGCACTTGTAGAAATGTCTTTAACCTTGAAAAGTCTAAAACTGGCCTCCAAGTGCCATCTTTTATTTGTGTTATAAACAGCCTTGATTAAAATCATGTGCCTTCCTCTTCTTCTGGTTTCCCTCTCTCTCTGTCTCACTCTCTCTCTTTCTGTGTTTCTATATATGGTCCCCCATTTTAGGAAATACAATAGTATAGATGTATTTAGATGTCCTTCTTCTCTCAGCACTTGGTAAATGCTTGAGCACCTTGGTCTTCTTATGAGCTATCGTTTGTTAACCTGACTCAAGATTCTTATGACACAGGTGTCTTGATTGATTTTATTTCCCATTTCTTTCCAAAAGTGTCCCACATGACCCTATTCTTTGGGTAGGCATGAAGGAAGGAGGTGTGGTTGGCCAGGGACTGGGTTGGGGTTGGACTTGATGGATATGTGAAGGAAAACTCTCTCTCAAGTCATAGTTGTTCACTAGAAATGATTCAGACTTGCCCAACATTCCTGTTTTGGCTAGCTTACTATTTTTTTCCAAACTGGCCTTTGCTTCTTTTAGGCTGTTACTTTTGTCTTGCCTCTTGTGGAACTTGAGACAGCTTTTAATAGAGTAATTCATAATGTGTTTACCAGGAGAGTTGACCAATTGTTTCACTGACTTGTAATCTTCTTTTTTGAAACTGCAATCCAAAAGAGAAACTTGTTAACTAATTGAGCACTGAGGAGCTGTGTTTTCACATGTTCTATGTCATAAATTAATCATGTCTGTACATGAAAGACCCCATTTCTGTTTCCTTGCATGATGTATCTGCTGCCTCATAATCTCACTCGATACAGTGCTTATGATCCAAGAAGATATGTTGCAAAGATCTATCACTTTATATTCTGAGGCCTTGTCCTCTATTTAGAACAGAGAAGTCCCCTGGAATTTTATCTTGAGAGTCTGGAAATTCATAGCATGATGGTCATGGTGGCAGATGTGTAGACATCATCCCAGGTTGGTCATGTCTTGTAACAATATTTTCCTTGTTGCTGGGGGTGGTATCTTCATTGTAGTTCAGATGGATCCCTTGCTAGAATCCATGAATACCATTACTGGTTTGGATGTTAGGTTTCTTATACAAATAACTATAAGAGGCTGCAATCTATAGGAACAGTTTGGCTACTGGAGAGTATGGTTTTGAAACACCAGCTCCAGTGCTGCACAGGTGAATGTTTTCTTCAAGGCTTCTGTAAATAAAGAAATAGCTAATAGTTTTGGCTGTGCTAAACCCAGAAACTCCCTATACATTTTCTGGGCATCACATTAATACTTAACTTCTCAGCTGAATGAATCCTTCATCCTGTTGAGAGTGTCTCTAAATTACAAATCCTCTGGAGAGGAATGAGAAGATAATGTATCTGACGCACAAGAAGAGGAGGAGGATATCGGTTATATATATGAGAAGATAATGTATTTAACGCACAAGAAGAGGAGGAGGATATCGGTTATATATATGAGAAGATAATGTATTTAAGGAGGAGGATATATATGAGAAGATAATGTATTTAACGCACAAGAAGAGGAGGAGGATATCGGTTATATATATGAGAAGATAATGTATCTGACGCACAAGAAGAGGAGGAGGATATCAGTTATATATATGAGAAGATAATGTATCTGATACACAAGAAGAGGAGGAGGATATCGGTTATATATAAGCCGATTTGTCTGTCTCTGAGTCCAAGGATTCAGATTCCATGAGGGGATTCCCTTTCCTTTTTCAGGCAGAGGGACTCCCAGTGGTGATGACTGTTTAATTTTAAGTCCTAAGACTTTATATTTTGTAAGTAGTGACCATCTTTCAAGTTCTGGTTGCAGGCAGGTATGGACAACTTTGATTTATGAACCACAGCTATCATTAGGTACCAGAGCTAGAGTAATTGTTCCTTTGTCCTGGGTTATCAAAATATGAGTGTCAAACTCAGTGCCTACATGAACAGATAACGACTAACTAGCTGCTAAAGGACTTCAGCCTAGGAAGATTTGCTTTCCCTCTGAGAGTAGAGCAGTCTGTCGAGGGGTATTGTCAGAGGCCTCAGTCCAACTTGGTACCAGGGTTGATTCTGCAAAGGTGCTGTACTAGATTCAGTGCCATGAAGGAAGGTCTTGAGACACGATGTATGCCATCCATCTCCAGGCATTCCTATATTTGTGGATGCTCCTCTTTACTTTTTTATTAATGGCGTGTCTACCAATGATCTGGCTGATGCCATGACAGCCTTGAACAAAAAACACAGCCTTTTCCATTTCATATAGTCGTAGATAGCTTTTACTCTTTCAGCTACTAGATTGTTCTTCTGCTTGAACCTAGTACAAGGCCCAGTGCTGAACTCTGCAACTAAACAAAACAAGCCTTGATTGTGATTGTCTTTATGAGGGATTTTATTTCTACAAGAAATGCACTTCTTACCATTAGAAAGTGACGTCTATCCCTCACATATGAAAACTGATTTACTACTAATGAATAATAGAAATAATAATTATAGTTATTTCCACGAATGAGTACTTACCTGAAAACGTTAAAGGGGTCGGGCTAGACTGACTGGCGATGCTCAGAAATCACATCGACATATAAATCTTCCTTTCTCATACTACAGCAAGAAAGAAATGGAGATGGAATGCACAGGCATTCATCTTTTATTACAGGAATGCTGACTACAGGTGGAAGATCACAGGTCATCCACCTGTCTTAAAAGGGAAACGTGAAAAGCTTTTCAATTTAGACCACTCAATGTACCTTCTGCAGAGATGTCCCAAACGTCAGCACTACTAAAATAGTGATCTTCACAATGAATGTCTCAAAGGTAAAGACTAAGAATGCTGGAGATAGAATTAATTTAAAAACATGGCAGCAGAATTCAGGGACAGTATGTTCATAGGTTTATAATAAGTGTTTACTAGGGTAATGACCACATGGGCCTTTTTAATGCTAACTATGCATCCCAAGTATCTGACAAGTTCTGGTACTCTTGATAAGTGTAAGCAGAGGCTTGAGAGATGAAAAATTTACAAGCATTGGCCTGAGAGATGAACTATTTACAGGTTGTCTATGTCCATTAAAGACTTAGGTGGCAAGCCAGGGATGAATTTCCTGTTCTCCATCCAATTGTCTAAGTTACACTTGAAATGTGTTAGGGAGGAACTCTGCCATGGATGGGGAGCCTGTTCCAGGACAGGGTGGTCTTTGGGATACATACTTGTGTGTCCAGCAGGTCCTGTTTATGTCAGAGGCATGGTTTAAGTGTTTAGAATGGGTAGTTCTGGTGCTGTTTGTTTTGTAGATATGCAGGAGGTCCATTAGAGTGGGGTTTGACAATGACTTGTATGCCAGACATAGATCTCCTCTCAAGAGCCCGTAGGAGGCAGAATACAGGTAAAGAGCCTTGAGGCAGTCTATAAAGACTGATGCACAGGGGATGTTGCCAGAGAGTCATGAAGTACAGAACCAACATGCTTTTAGTATGTGGGGTGAGTGGACTCCCTTGTAGAGAGTCTAACTCCTTCTTGCATGTGTGATAGCTTGCCAGGCACTTTGCTTAATGTCTGAATTTAGACATGACATGCAAAAGCACATAACTATAGCTGAGGTGCCTGACTTGTACTATTGTACTAAGTGCACTAAATCAAATAAGTAGTTGGTGTGTTTAAGGAAATGAAGTTATGGAAAATAATGAACTATGGAAATTGGCATTGTGATTTTTTAATAAACTGATAAAGCATTTAAAGATGAAATTAACATTTTTTAAGCAGGTGAAGGACAGATGAGCAAGGATATAAAGACTTACACACAGGGGGTCAAAAGCCATGGCCCAATAGCACAGAAGTTTTGGAGAAAGAGAGAGAAAAGTACAGAATGTTTGGAGGAAGAAAGTATTTTGAAAGACATATTCACATTCTCACTGATATGTTGCATATGTTCAAGGTTAGCACAGATCTTGTCAAAGGGTGTGTCTTCTCTGTCATCTTGTTTGTGATTTTCATGGATATGGTGTCAGGGTACAGCCAAGGAATTGGAAGTATCCAGTCTGGGGATGTAAGGCTGACACCTTTGTTGTTTGGCCACACCACGGGGGGGGGTTGAGTTAAAAAGTAAAACACTGCAGTGTACTGCTAGTGCATTTCACACAAGTTAATACATGGCAAACTGCAATTAAACAAAAGTGAATAAAAGCTGCCTGACTGAAGTAACTTGGTCACAGTGTAGGCAGGTAGGTGTGAAGTTAACATTAGAAAAGGTTACTCCTCATGACATGTGCATGATATTTCCATATTTTCAAGCTAAGGGACGTTTCAAAATCAGCATTTATAAATATTTTTGGATTATGTAAGAAAATAAAAAAAAACACTGCTGCTTACATTTACAGAGAGAGTGAGAGATGTTGGAGTCTTGATATTTATGTCAGGGACTAAAAGCGTGGCTTTGCTTGCATCTACAAACATTATCAGGAGCTCCCAGTAAATTGACAGTTTGAATTCTTTTGCTGCCCTGCTCATTTCAAGGCTTATTTGGTTAAGAGGGGAAGCCTGCTAAACTACTCAGCAGGTATGAAACTTATCTGTTTTGAACATACAGTGCTGTGAGCTGGCCAAGGAACAGCCTCACCCATTTCTGTACAGTGCATTGCACTAACACTGGGTTTTCTACTTTAACACATTTAGACATGTGCACATGTGCGCCACACACACACACACACACACACACACACACACACACACACACACACACACACACACACACACAAACAAAATCATATACACACACACACACACACACACACACACACACACACACACACACACACACACACACACACACACACACACACACACACACACACACACACACACACACACTCACATATCAGGAAGGCTAACTAGTTCTCCATAGCCAAAGTCAATGTTGTGATATAGAAAATGTCGGGCTGAATCTTCTTGTGAGTTCAAGAATTTTGCAGGCTACTCTCTAATAACAGCAGAAACAGATAGTTTAGATAAGTGCGTCAATGTGTAGTATACTGGTAGTTTGGTAGGCTACCTCTGTGTTTAATCATATTACAGAGACGTAGAGAAACCTTTTTTGATATGGGCTGAGCTTTGCACTTTTGTAACCGGTGTTATATATAGTTTTAAGGCTTCTAATTTTGGGGTGAACATCTCAGTGTTCCTTAAATAAAATGAGCAAAGTTTTTAGCAGGGGAATGGGAATATTTTACTCAACATTCTGCAAATGCAAAACTCAGTTTTATGTTTTTTTTATAACTGGACAAAAATTTTAAACAAAGTGTGTGTCTGCTACAGTTTAATATATAAAATGCCTTTCATATAGAGTTCCATGAAAGACGAAGACTGGATAAATGTCACTGGATGTCCAGTCGAGTTTCAACTTTGCTTTTTCTAATCTCCTCTGATTTAAAGAATACCATTCATGCTGTGCATATTTTTTTGCATTCAAGTGTCAAAGTAGAAAGCTGAGCAGATTTCGCACATCCAAGAAACTGTCTGTATTAGACTGATATACTGTTCAATACCAAATAGCATTTTTCTTGTGTCCGGATCATTATGAGCATCTGCTGTGAAGTTAATTATTGTGGCAAAAGACAACTGAGACACTTTGCATGGCAAATACAGCATGACATACATGCCTGATGAGACTATGATGTGTGTGAATCTTGCACTGTATTCTTATGTTCCTTGCTGATCAACTTTCTCTTACAGTTACGTCTAGCCATAGAAGTTTGTGTCCTGACTATCTTATGGTCAGACTCTCAGGCTGTATTGGTATAGACACTGGCAGATTGACTGAGGCTGCTTATTTTATGGTGACTGAATTTGGCTTGACATAAACAGATGATCCTCAATTCTGAATCTTTAGAACTTCCATTTTCAACAATAAGTGGCAATTCTTGGGATGAAAAATAAGCAGTTTGTGTGGAATGCAAGTCTTATACTATGCAGCACATTTCTCCTTCAGGAAATCTGCATGGAAGTTTCTGGAATCATGTTAATGTTGGATTGCCATGCAGTACATGTAGTCAGAGGCTCCACTTCTGTAACTTATTTTGTAGACATGTAATGCAATGTAATCATTTTATGTAGTTATGATTTGTGGGTGTTGTGAAATTCCTTTCTTGTCAGTAGGTTTGCAGCTTTTAAAAAGCACATTCAATTTACAGACTTTCTTTCTAAATACTTTACCTCGATTGCCCCCTAGATAATATTCCCATAACTAAAATGCATTACTACTGCTTTATTTATGCCATTTATGCAGCATCACGGAACAGAAGAATATTGTGACAATGTCTGGATTATGAACCCTCCATTTTTGTTCTTATGTCTTCTAAGGCATGTTTTGTTGTGCTGATGTGTTTTGCAATAATTTTTGAAAAAATGAGTTTAGTATTTGTATAACCCCCCAAGCTGCTTCTCGTTTATAAGGTTTGAACTATAAATGACAGTCATCAACAACATATGGAACTGTTACCTGGATGTCATTCACATGCTGTGGGGGATTATGGCTGAAGCCTCTTACACCTTTGGTGAGGATTATAAGTAGGAATACATTAGGTGAATCCACTATGTGAAGTCAATATACAAACCACTGACTGTAATCTCAATGATCTATACTCATTGAAAACACACCCACTGAAACTATGGTGATACTGGTAAGAAGTGTGTTAGGCAAGGACAAGCCTGTCTATAAACACTAATGGGTAAGGACTTTGCTCCTATACCCCTTTACTTAAATATATTAGCACTATGGTCACATGACCATTATAAACCAAAATTATCCTATAAGTATGAAAAAAAAAACCAGTACTGCAGTTTAGTTGTATTATTTATTTTTATTTATTGACATTTGATTACTGGGAAAGTCTGACTTGGTAGGAGCCCATTTAAAGTGGACGCTATGGAGAAAAGCTCCAAAGTATTACAAAACATTTAAGATTAATAATTTTTTCAGTCTTCAAAAATAATACAAAAACTTCTACAGTTTAAATAATTATACCAAATTGGATGTTGAAAACATTCATTAAGAGTACATGACAATAATTTAATATTTTGATCAATTTTATTTATTATTTACTTATTTTATTTTGCATTTGTTGACCGGGCTAGTCCAACTGGATACATGTCCATTTTCAGTAGAGGCCCAGGGAGAAAAGCTCCACATTTACAATATTATTTACAGTAAGAGAGATTTTACAAAAAATTGAGGTACATTACAGTTTTTTAATTTACACTGGAATTTTACTCACAAATTTAGTTCATATCTGGTATAGTTAGTCATAGCAATGTAAAAAGCAAAGTAAAAATTTTTCAACTGTACAGATGCATACTCTTTTTATGTAACAGAAAAGTATCTAGCACATGCAGATAAGATGAGTAATACCCATTGGTAAGTGAGGTAGTTAGTCAGGGTTAGCACAGGGGCATAACCATTGTGCTTTAAGGCATAGTTTCAGTTTGCTTTTAAATAGGGTGATTGAGGTAAAGAGGTTAGATCACTGGGGAGGGAGTTCCAGATTTTGCCAATAGTATTAGAGAACAGAGAGTCACCAGCCAAACTGTTAGTTTTACATATTTGCACAAGTTGTTTATTTGATGAGCATAAGGTCTTTACGTTGCTATAGGGGGTAATAAGATTTGTCAGTATTTGATGTGTTAGTAGGTTGATACAGGATCTTGTGGGCAATTATTAGTTGGTTAAATGTTAAAATATGTGGCAGCTCTAACCATCCTAGCTGTTTAAGATTGTGACAATGATGGGTTCTGTAGGGAGACCCAGTTGCAATGTTATTGTAGGAGACGGCCAGCTTGTTCAAGTTGCTTGTACATAGTTTAGTATATATAGGGGAGGCATATAGTAGGGTAGAGATTAAGTAGGTATAGTTAATAGTGGACCTGGCTAGTGGGGTTAGAAAGGGTTTGATCCTATAGAGGGAACCTAGTTTCTTGTTGACTGCTTTTATAGTACTGTTTATATGAGAATCAAAGGTAAGGTTGTTATCTATTAGTACCCGAAGTAGGTTTGTGGTGGGATCCGGAGAGATAATAGTACCATTACTTGATGTAACAGTAAAATTAAGTGGGGAGGATCTACGGGTGGGAGTAAATAGTAGACGTTTTGTCTTTTGGGGGTTCAAGATAAGACATCGGTGTAGAAGCCATTTCTCAACTGTATTAAACACATTTTGAGTTAGTGACTGAAGATCTGATGGAGAAGTGGCTGAGCATATTAATGTTGAATCATCTGCATATTGGATACAAGTAGCTTGAGGTATTGCAGATTGTAGGTCATTTATAAATATAGAAAATAAGAGTGGTCCTAGTATGCAGCCTTGAGGGACACCAAGGGTAATCGGGAGGTTAGAAGATAAGTTATTCTTTCATAATACAGCCTGTTGCCTGCTGTTTAGGTAGGATTGGAACCATTGTATAGCCAATGTATCTAGTGACAGGTTTTTGAGTATGTTAATGAGTAGTTGGTGGTTGACCATGTCGAATGCTTTTGACAAATCAATAAAGTGGGCGGAGGATAGAAGCTCATTATTCCGATATTTATTAATGTGGTCAGAGAAGGATAAAAGAGCAGAGGTGGTGCTATGAAATGGTCTAAAACCATGTTGGCAGTTAGCTAATAAGTGGTTTTCTAATAGGAAGCTTAACAGCTGTTTGTGAATGCATTTCTCCATAATTTTTGCCAGTGGAGATAATATGTCTATAGGTCTATAGTTTGATAATTCTTTGGAGTTACCACCTTTATGCAGGGGGATAATATATGAAATTTTCCAGATTGATGGAACGTTTCCTTCAGTAATGGTTCTATTAATCAGGATGGATATGGGGTAGGCTATGGCTTTTGCAGCTTTTTGTAGGTATTCTGCAGGTAGTAGATCTGCCAAGAGGGTGGTAGGATTAAGTTTTTGAATTAGGGTACAGATAAGCGATGAGAGAACAGGTTGAAAGTGAAATGACTGAGGTATATTGGAGTTTGAAGTGGTGGAAGATGAGGTGTTAGGGGATAGCTGATTGGCAAGTGATTGAATGGTCTCTGTGAAGAAAGTGTTGAAGGTGTTGGCTATTTGCTTGGGGCTACTGTGATCAGAAGCTGAAGGGTGGGTGTGAGTGATCGACCTGGGTGTAGAAGTTCATTAATACCTGACCAGAACTTTTGAGGTTTGTTTTGTAGGTTTGTTGGAGCTGAAAGTAAAAATTACTTTTGTTCAACTGTATGGCTTTTTTGTTTCATTTATTAGCTGTCTAAACTTTAATTGATCTACAGGGACTTTAGTAGTATGCCAGTTTGCCCAAACTTTGTTTCTAAGGAGGATTTTTTGTTTAGTTGCTTTAGAAAGCCATGGGGCTGGTTTAACTCTATTTCTAATTGTATGAGTTGGTGCATGGTGGTCAAGAACAGTTAAGCATTTAGAAGTGAAGTATATAACTGCTTCTTCTAATGGTAGTTGTTTTAGGGGAGACCAATCACATGCTTTAAGTTCTTTTTGAAAGGTATCAGGCTTGAAATCTTTGTTGGATCTTATTGTCCTATATGTAGTTGGGTTTGGAATGTCACTCTTATTTCTAATTAAGAAGGTAAGAGAATGGTCACTTATGTCTCCGGGGAGGGTTCCTACTATGTAATTTTGGTGGTGACTATTTATGAGGATCCAAAAAAAAGGGTGCTTTCCTTGTTATTAACTTTATTGGCCCTGGTTTATAGAGAAATTAACTGTAAGTTAGTATAATACAAGCAGGAATTGCAATATGAAGTGAGAGAAAAAGCAGGCTTATGGTATATTTAGAGAGAAAGCCAGAGGAGAGAAAATGATAGAGGTAAGGAAGTGAGGGAAGAATAGAGAGAAAGGAGTTGTAAGGTATGGACAGGTACTTGTTCACATTTAGGGATATAGTTTATCCTGGTATTGAGCAAGAACAGAGCCAGATGTTGGCTAAGAAGGCTTTCAGAATGGTTTTCAAAGATGGGAGGGTATTGACCTGATGGATACAGGTAAGGAGTTCCAGGCCTTAGCAACATGGTATGACTAAAGACAATGCCCAGCAGATTTCATAGGTTTGTGGACATACCAGGAGTTTTTGGTCATTGAATCTTAATGACCGAGTGGGAGCATCATTGTATAGAATGGCATTTAGTGCTGGACAAGCAGATAGATGCTGAATAATTTTATAGGTGGTAAGAAGCTGTGTATATGTTAGTTTATGGGGTAGTTATAACCAATTTAGGCTTTTTAGTGCTATACAGGTATGGGTTCTGAAAGGGGTATTTGCTGCAAATTTAACAACTTTGTTATAGCATTGTTCAAGTTTTAATTTTTGTGATGCCTGGAGGTTAATAAAAATGGGAGCACCATAAACAAGTGTGAGGAGGAGATAAGTAGTGGCAAGTACAGTTTTAGTTGCATTGGCGAGCAAAGCTTTGGCTCTGTAAAGCAACCCTATTTTTTATTACTTTTTCTTATGCAATTTTTTATATGCATGTTGAATTTAAGATTATCATCCACTATTATCCCTAATAACTTGCTATGAGAAGTGATTACAATGGTTCTGTTATCAAGAGAGAGGACTTTATTTATTTTTTTTTTATGAGAGAGGGATATGGAGAATAAAGTATTAGTTTTTTTATGCATGTGTTGAGCATGAGTTTTGAGTTACAAAACCATGTTTCAGTGACTGTTAAAGCTTCAAGGCTTCCTGAGTAATTTTTTGGAGGTGTGCTATGTTGTCAGATGTGCAAATGACTGTGGAGTCATCTGCTTACTGTATTGGGGAAGTCTGTTATGTTGATATGTGAAGGGTGTTGGTTAGAATGATGTAAAGGAAGGGACCAAGGATCGCGTCTTGTGGTACACCGGTGGTGACTGAGAAATATGGATAGAGGGTGGAGTGCCATTTTACCAACTGATACCTTTAGGTATCAGGTATCAGGTCAGGTAGCTTTTGAACCACAGAAGGGTGGGCTGAGAGAAACCTAGTGAGGACATTTGGAGAAGAAGTTTGCTGTGACAAACTGTGTCAAAGGCTTTAGACAAGTCCAGAAATAAGGAGGAGACTAGTTTGTTGTTATCTCTAACTTTATTGATAATATCTATATAAGTCAGAAGGGCAGTGTTAGTACTATGGGAAAGATGGAGGCTATGTTGTGTGGGGGAGAAGAGTTGTCATAAATGATATGAATACATTCTTTAAGCATTTTAGAAAGGGGATGATAAGACTGCTGTAGGTTTAAAGTTAGTGATGTCTGATGAATTTCATCCTTTGTGCAGAGGGATAACATGTGACTTTTTCTAGAGAGAATGAATGTGTGATTCCTGGATTGACCTATTTATAAAGATTGAGACAGGATAGGCAATGCCATTAGCTGCTATTTTAAGGTACTCACTGGTATGATAAACAAATGTAAAAACATTCAGGGACAGTGTAATGCAGGGAATTGTGACCAGGTAGACTGCATTTGATGGCATATTTTCCAAGAAATGGCAAATGTCTCACCTTAGATATTCTGCGATTCATTTTGGAGGCTTTAAAAATGCCTTTCTGCTTGATTATGCTATCAGGGAGTCCTAATTTGTTTGGTCATCTGTCAGTCAAAGGTTTTCTGAATGCCATGTTTTAGAAATGTATTCTGAGTTCGTACAGGGTACTGTAACTGCAATGTTCTGTGACTGTATTATAACTGTAGTATGTACAGTAACTGCACTATAATTATACTGCATGCTATAACTGTATTGTAATTGGGAAGTGTACTATAACTGTACTGTGACTGTAGAATGTACAGTAACTGCATCATAACTGTTGTGTGTATCTTAACTGTACTGTAACTGTATATGGTACAGTAACTGCACTGTAAGTGTGCAGGATACATTAACTGTACTCTGTTCTGTGTATCATAACTGTACTGTAACTGTATATTGTACAGTAACTGCACTGTACGTGTACAGGATACATTACATTGTAACTGCACAGTGTTCTATAACTGTACTGTAAATGTAGTGTACAGTAACTTCACTGTAATTGTTCTGTGCATTGCAACTGTGCTGTAACTGGGAAGTGTACTTTAAGTGTACTGTAATTATTATGTGCATTTTACACGCACTGTAACTGTACAGTGTACAGTAACTATACTGTGATTGCACTGCAGGTGTAATTCTGGAGATTTTCTTTCCAGCTTTCTGTTTTTTTAGTGAAAATGAGCTTTGGCACAGTCATACAACCTAGCAGCCAAAAATTCAAATAAAATAAATACTTTTGCAACTTGGAAACATTTTATGGCTGTGTTTTTAGTAAAACAAAAAAAAATGAGCAAGATTAATGAGAAGATTTTTCCTGGAAACTTATTTTAGATATTATGAAATCTTAGATCAATACTATCTGATGTCCAGTAACAACACTATATCACTATTGTTCTGATTATGGTACTGAATGACCTTCTTAAGGTGAAAGACCAAATGTTATATTCTCTATATTCATCATTCTTGATCTGTATTCATCATTCTGCATTGTTAATCATAAAATCTTTCATAGGGTGTTGCAACTGTTAATGTACTTTGTTGTTTACTATCCCTGAATGGCTTGCCCTTTAACTTTCTGGACACTTACAAAGGGTGGTCTTTATGTTTAAGACCTCATCATCCTGACACGTGACATCTGGTGTCACATAGGGCTCAGTTTTTTTTTTTGTTCTTTTCTCATCTGTGTGTATATAACTCTATTTAGATATCTTCAAAGTTGGAAGTTTCCAGAATTACTACTATACTGATAAGACCTAGCTGTAACTCACCTTCCTTCAAGGTAGCCATACAGTTCATTCTGTTTTGTTAAAACACATGCAAGTCTCTTGCCCTGACATTTTTATTAAACAAAATTCCATTAATCTATCATTACAAAGCAAACCACGTTTTACAATGTTTCATCACAATCTATAGCATGCCATGCAGCAGGAATGTAGTCATTCATTGAGAGTGTTACTTTAACATTTTATGTAGTATGAAAATATATTATGGGTATCAGTATATCAATCAGCCCCAACACTGCTTATCAAAAATTCCATCAATTATAACCACAGCCACAAAATCATTCACTGAGCAATAATGAAAAATGTTAACTCTCTAAGCATTAAAGCCACAGAGACCCCTGGTTTGCAAATCATTGAGTGTCCTTCTCTTGTTGACTGTCATCTTCATTTTAACTCTTGCTCTGACATTTCTGTTATGCGATCTATCTTACAAGGATGGGTTGACTTTCAGCACCTTGTTTTACCTTTTTTTTTCCAATTTGTGTAATAACACAATAGGCACAGCTTTAATTCACTGTTCAAAAGTATTCCCAAAAGAAATAACTCTGGGATCAAATTGACACATTGCAGGACTTCTTTTATTAAAGCTTGTATATTTTGTCTATATTATTGTGTAATAACCTACAGTGCCAAAATGTGTAGCCAGTTTGGTTGTTCTTCACAGTATCCCCCCAAAATTGGTGAGACATTAAGAAAAGTATTATATAATCTATTAGGGGTATAAAAGTATATGTGGAGATATCTATATGCAAATATATGAAATAACCTTGATTACTTATGACACTGAATTGATGCCATGGTCAAAAGGATGAGCTGCTTGATTTTAAGGCCATTCTGGCTACAGCTAGAATAATGACCATTCATACTGCATTGTATTAGTGTAATGCTTGCAAACATTATCCGTGGAATTATTTGTAACTTACTGGATTACTGTTTGTGCTGCACTAGCCCTCTTTAATGCTTCAAACATTAAGTGTGCAATTGGTTTTGAGTTACTTGTTTGGGTTTTGAATTTTCAGATAGAGGTACAGGCTCTGTTTTCATCTCCCCTTCATTATTTGAATGCATCTAATCTGATTATAAATGTGAGCAACTGCACCTGGTACAGAATTTGTCAGAATGTTTGCTGAGCAGTACTTTTGTTTTTCTTATATTACCCTTTGTCGTGTGTTCTGTATTAACTGCTGATTGTGAATGACATATATCACTCATGGATCATTTCCCCCTGTAAAGTCCGTGTCCATTCTATCTTCAAGAATTTCTGGGGCCATATCACCTGTCCAGACATTTTTCTTATTCTATTAGTGGCTGTTGGTAATTGTCAGATGTACTTATAGGATTGTGCTTAGTACCTCTGGACTCTATTTCCACAAAAATGTACAGACTGTCATCTGTGCCAAGCTTTAGGAGATAACTTATGACCCAACAGTTTGCAAAGGCTCGTAAATGCTTTTGTCAGTATTTTACTTAATATTATATTAATTTCTCATTCTGTGTTTACTGCCCCACAGGTATTGTAGTTTTGTATATTTATATGAATATCATGGTTGCTGTGATGTTTTAGACTGAGAGTGTTGCCTAGTCAGTAAGCTTTCCAATAAAGTAATGGTTCATTGATAGTTTGATTGACTAAATCTTAGTTTCCATTAATTAAATTTAGAAAGGGCACTTTATTCATGACTAGATTTTATTTTGCTCTTAGGTTAAAGTTGATAGTATCATGTGTTTTGCTAACCGTAGACTTTGCAACCTGAGTAGAGAGCAGAAAGAGTCACAATATTTACTTTGTTCTTAGGACTGCATATGTGTAGGTTGTTGGTTCATTAGTATGATATCTAAAATATATTTCTATGGGTCTATTTGAAAAGAATGAAAACCCACTTGTCCAAATCTCTAATGACTGAGACAACTTTGCCAAAATCACACTTTAATGAACACCTGGAACACAGTCAAAGAACTCAGGGAAATTAACCATTCGTCCAGCCATACAAACAATACACAGTGAAGCAAATCACATCCACCCATGTGCGGGGCTGTACCCCCATCTCTCTTAACTAAATATACCAACTTTGAGTTCACGCTACAGTGGGGAAAGGGGCAAAGTTCATCATGGTGGCCAAGTGGTTCCTATCCCACAGTAACTTTCCAGTGTTTCGGGTGTTCGTTAAAGTGTGGTTTCTGTGAACTTGTCTCAGTTATTAGAGATTTGGGTCAGTGGGTTTTCTTTCTTCTCACACAGACCCATTTTTACATATATAAATGCATAAATACATATAAATATTTCATGCATGGGCAATAATGCACTTCTAGCTTATCAGTTCACCAAAATAAGCTAGACTATAATGTGTCTAAAGCTGTTCTTAAAAATATATATTAACTATTACTTGCTTTAATATTATTTGAGAGTCTATTCCAGGCTTCATCTACTCTCTCAGAGAACCAAATAATACATATGTCATTTCTATATAGTAATTGCCTCATGCTTCTCTACTACTCTTTGAAAACACCAAGCATTCCCAGAGGTAGTTGTCTCTAAGTGCCCAATATACCAAAATAAGATCTCCTTTTTAATATCTTTATGAGATGCTGTTTCAGTTCAGATGTTTTAATCTTTCATAATAATGTTTCACATCCATGGATGACCTTGCTAAATTTTCACTTGACTCTTTCAATTCGCTCATGCTAGCTTTCTTATAAGATTTCCATATTAATATTTCATATTCTAATTTGGGTGTAATATAGCTTGCAAACAATAATTTCTTTATTTCCTAATTCCTAGACTTTGCAAATCATTTATACAGCCTATACTTTTATAACTATCATAACTATCATTAACCAGGTAGTTGATATGATAAAGAAAATTAATGTTGTCTCAATCCACAGACCCATATCCTTAAATGAGTCCACAGTGTCAGTTACTGTGTCCTATATTAAATATTTACCATGTAATCTCTCTGTCCCAAATCCCATATTCATTGTTTTTGATGTATGGATAAGTATATTATTATCCTGTGTCCAACTGGTCAGTTGAGTAAGGTTCTTTTTCAGACATACCCTGGCCATAACAGAAGCAATTAGATGTTGCCATTTTAAGGTGAATTTCATGTTGCTTGTTGCAAATTATTTTGTCTTATTTATCTGATAATGATTAAATTACACAGTCAGGGATGGGGTTAAAAAAAAAAAAATCAAAAAAACAAAACAAAACAAAAAAAATAGAAATGCTTATTTATTCACATATTATAACAAAGCTTTCGGGTCTAACCCTTCATCAGTGTTTAACGTTCAATTAAAACAAACCTTCCTTATATATCTTATTCACATATAGCACATGACGCAGCCAACCAATGATATAATCCAATTAATCACAGTGTAAAAATACAAACATATTTAAAAACTCATAATAACGTCTGTTTTTCTGCTAAAATTGGTTTTATTGTTACAATATTATTAAGACCTGGAGGAGTATCATCTTATAATCTAATTATCCATCTGTATTCTGCCATTTTTAATTTATTGTTGACATCTCCCCCTCTCAAATTCTTGTGAACTATTTCCAGTACTTTAAACTTAAAATCATGTGTTTCACCCTTGTCCATAATGTGTTTTGCTAAGGCATGAGTTGCTAAACTCATATTTGTGTTCAAATATATGGTCTCTCAACCTCCATGAGCACTTTCCTGCATAAAAACATTCACATGTTGTGCATGTCCCTAAATAAACTACTGACATGGTATTGCAGGTGGCTTGACATTTAATCTCATATCTTCTTTTTGTTATACAGTGTTGAAATACTACCAAATTACATATATTTCTACAACAACTGCAATTGTGACAAGGAAAGGTTCCACACTTATTTATCATTGGAGCTATGTCTATAGAATTAAAATCCTTATAGCATAGCTTCCTTTTCAAATTCATGCCATTTCTGTGTGTAAACCTGGGTCTATCTCTCAATAAAAGTACAAGTTCAGGGATAGATGTAAGAATTCCCCAATTTTTTCTTATAATTTTTTCCACGTCTCTTGTCATATTATTATAGATGGTAGCATATTGTATAACACTTGTTCCCTGTAAACTGATTCTAGATGATATATCACTACCATTCCCTTCACCAAAATAAGGGAGAGCTATTTGTGATCTCTTTTCCAGTATGTCGTTTATAACTACATTTACTAGTTTTTCATTGTATCTTCTATTCTTAAATTCATAGGCCAACTCTTCCATCTGCCTTTTACACATATCCACATCTGTGTTAAGCCTACTAACCCTCAACAATTGTCCTTTCACTCTCCCTTGAAAAACATGCTTAGCATGCGAGCTCTTCATATGACTGTATCTGCTTATTTGAATATCTTTCCTAAACACACTTGCTTTTAGTACATCAAAGTCTTTACTTAGTTGTACATCTAGATAAGAGATACTAACATTTAAAAAATCCATTTTAAACCATAAAATTATTTAAGCATTCCACAAATTTCAATAAACATTGTTCATCACCTTTTCTATACCATAAAACAATCATCTACAAAACGTTGGTATGTTCTCTTTATATAGATTAGTAGAACTGTATACATGTTCCTGCTCCCATTGATTTAACACTATATCTGCATGGCTGTCCCCATGGCAATACCTGCTACTTGTAGAAATGGTTGACCATCAAACAAAAAAAACATTTTTCGTCAATACAATTTCAATCAAATCACACATATTTTCTATAGACCTCCCTAGCATATCAGTATTTTTGCATAAAAATTCATGCACAGCATTAATATCATACTCATTAGGAATTACAGTAAAAATAGAGTTTATGTCAAGCGTCACCACCATATAGTGTTCAATGCCCTCTTAGCAGTACTGCCTGTAATGGTACTGAACCTCAGGCTCTTACCCCAGGCACATGCACCCAAAGAGTTAACTTAGTTAATGGTGGGGGGTGTGGGAAAACAGGGGTGGTATGGACACCTACAATAACTACTTTTTTATCTTAATATTGTGGCCATGATGATTGTGCCTGTATTGTAATGTTATCATTGCATTAAAGAACAGCTATTTTATTTATTTAATTACATATGTATGTAAGTATGAATGTATATGGAGAGTTTTTAATCCCAAGTTGTTTTCTGTCTCCTAGCTCCTAAATTGTCTTTCTATGAACATTGAGGCACTACAATCCATCCCATCTGATCTGCAGATCAGCAGTAATGAATGGAGGCTTACCTAGGAATTTATGATGTACATTTTGGATCTTTAAATCATATTATGGTATAGGCATCAGCATATCCTCCAAACAGAAAAAAAAAATTAAATCATCTGTTTTATTGGTGAAATTTCTGTTATATTTTGCAAAACAATCTTTACCTCTTGTGTATTTTTCAAGATTTTTTTTTTGGGGGGGTTAAAATTTTCTATATGTCTAGGAAAGATTCTATAGGAATGAAAAATTTCCTGTTTAGTATGGACATTCCTTCATAGAAAACTGAAGTCTGTAAGCTGCAAAGCATGCCAGCTAGTTGCACACCTCTTGATTTGAGGAAAGTTTTGCAACAAATACTTCTTTCCATACAACTTGAATCTGAGGACCAGCACAAAATGAGGCAATCCATTTCTCAAAGATGCCATTCTTTCTTTTTTATTCGCCTGTTCTAATAAGGCTTAATCATAAATGACAAACAATGCAGCTACATCTTTATCACACATGGCTAGAAAGAAAATGTAGACTTTGGATTGGGCATCAAGTAGGAAAACACAAGAGTGCTAGAGGGACAGAGTACATTTGTCTGTGTCAAGAAAAAAATAATTAGATTATTATATTTTCCTTCTGAGCATGGCTGTGATGAGTTATATATTATAAAGGTACAAATGAGAAACATGTTTGCCAGCTGTACTGTAGAATATATGTACAAAATAATTTTACTGGATACAGCATAACAGTTCAGATCCAAGAACAGAAACACCAGTTCTTGAACCAATGGCAACTCCAGTACCCAGCAACTTTAGCTCAATGCCATCAACACCCACTCCAATGCCAGTATCGACTCCAAGGCCAAGCTTAACTCCAAATGGGCCTGCACTGGCTGAGACACTACCTACTTCAGCTCTAGCAAAGGCCTTTGCTCCAAGGACACTAGCCATTGCAATTGCTGATACATTGGGTCCTTTTGCTTCTGCTTCAAACACACTGCATTCGGCTCTGGCAAGACCCACTCCAGTTTCTGCATAGGCACCTGCCTTTGGAATTCTCTTCATTGGTTCATTACTACAAAATGCAAATGTACCAGCTTCTTTGTATTTGCGTTCTTTAACAGTTTTATGTTTTCTGTCAACTGTGTCTACAACAGTTAGGATATTCCCTCTTTCTCCATTTATTATGGAATCAGAATTCATGTCATGAGCCATATTTGAGTAAATTATGCTTGTTTCACTGGTCACTGTGAAATTGACATTAGCATCAGTCCTCTTTTTTTCATTTTGTACATGCGGTCAAGGTTTTACGTCAACAGTAAAATAAAATGATGAACAGACTTGCGTGCCAGGTGACTCTTCAGAAATGGCCTGTAGAGAGAAAAAAAGAGAAACAGAGAAAAAAGCATGACAATAAGTGAAAGTCATTGGCATTTAGAAATACCATGCAGATATTATAATAGCTTATTATAGCTGATGCTACCAGATGGTAAAGAACATAAATGTTATCCATATTGATAAAAATCAGTCACATACCATGAAAGGCACAAGGAGGAATTCACAAAGGTACCATGACATGTACACCAATGTAAGCATGTTGTGGTACCCTTTTACTATTCAGCAACTGCCATAACATGGTGCTGCATAGTGCTTTAGCATGAAGTCATGCAGCACCACATATGGCTGACTCAATGACCATACTGAATGTCAATGAGGCAGTCTGGGGGAGAGGCATATGCTAATTAACCATGTGCTCTGTCCTCCCCTAAACCACTTCCAGGAAGGCATCTACAACTCCAAGTGATTCAAGAAATCACTTAGTTGTGCAGATAAGCATGACCAGCCCCACAACATCTCAGTACTGAACATATCCAAAAGGCCATGTTCAACTAAGTACCATGACCGTGGTATGGAGATCGGGGGGAGGTGACCACTAGACACTAGGGATGACTATTTACTTAAGTACCTTCATGGTGTGTGTGTGTGTGTGTGTGTGTGTGTGTGTGTGTGTGTGTGTGTGTGTGTGTGCGCGTGTGTGTAAAAGAGTGACTTTGGGTGGGGGGGTGCCAATGTCCATACAAACTGAGTTTACCTTCACTATGTGCACATCAGCAATAATCTGCAAATCACAGTATTAACATTTCTCTGAATCTCAAATTACTCTGCCATTGGAACAGGACTTTTTGACTTGTGCTAGGCCCTTTAAGTAATTTTCATGGACAGTTATATAAATTCAAAAGTTATAGATAAATTAATAATTGTATTATTATCCTTGGGAATTAATTTGTGTAAGGAACTGGAATTTTTTTTGATAAAAATTGCGTTTGAGTTTCATTTCACTTTCTTTTTCTTTCATTTTCATTCTGCTGTACTATATCTTAACCTATTATTAACAATTTACACCTTCTGTTGATTTCAGTTAGTAACTGGTCAACATACTGTAGTTCACTTTTAGTGGCAGCTGGTGACTTCAAATCCAAGGGGAGCTGCAGGAGACAGCAGAATGGGTAGGGCCAATGGGAAAGGGTGTGGCCAACTAGAAAGGGGCGGAGCTATGCTCAAAACCACAAAAACTGGGAGCTAATTAAATACGCTGCTCTAGGTGCCAAACTGTCATTAGAAGAGACCAATGGAGACAAAATGAAGTGTAGAAGAAAAAAAAATATTTCAATGCATTGGCTACATGTGAGCTTACTTAATATCTAGATGGAAACAAAAAGGTTGTGAGGCATGAAAAAATAAATTACTTTTTAAATACACTACTGGAATGCCAGTCAAAATCAAGCATAACAAAAAGAAGCAGCACTCAACTCAAACCACTTCTCCTTGCACTGCAGTTCTAATTATAATTTATATTCAGCTTAAAAGTACCAAGTAATATGCTGAAAGTAGCAATCTCTGTGATACCCCCACTTGTAAAAATGTTTCTTATCCAAAAAAGACCTGCTGCCTGACAACAACTATCTACTTGTTTCATGGGGAAAACATGATCAAAGTAAAAAATGAACAGCAAAGAAGAAACAAGCTCAAGATAAATTGCTTACAGGATTACTGCACAGGTTATGGACCACGCATGATAGATTGGCATTCTGTTTAGTTTACCGGTAAAAACGTATGAAACACAGAGAAAAACTTCAAAAATCCACAAATAGGCAGGCAAACCAGAATAATCCATTTGAAATATAACTTTACTTTAAGCACTTTTCGTACGTACTATGTACAAACTTCTTCAGAAGAGGAACAACATTAAAAGTGCCATTTAAATACTAACAGTTAATGATCAGCTGATACATCAATTAAAATGTAAAAACACATTAAAGGCACCTCACTAAAGCACAACCAAGTCTGTATAATAATGAAACTTGCAACATAAAATATCATTATAAATAATATATACAACAAATTAATAAACTAACTAAAAAAAAAATATATATATATATATATATATATATATATATATATATATATATATATATATATATATATATATATATATATATATATATATATATATATATATATATATATATATATATATATATATATATATATATCAAATTATACTAACAACCTTTTAAAGACTTATATTATTATATGAATTACTAAATCTGTATAAACAATCAATTCCTATAACAAACAACTAAACAACTAATTAGACATTAAACATAATAGATTATTTGCATGAAAGGATCAAATCCAAAAAGTGCATCCTATTACAAAAATATAATATGTATACTATATAAAAAATGTATAAAAAATGTATATTTAAATGATAATAACAAGATTGAATATTAACCCTATAAAATTCCTATCTACTAAGACTTAAGTTTTAGTAATGCCATTATGGAACACATATCATTTAAACCAGGCCAGTTATAAAGATACAATCTAATCTGCCATACTAATTCTAACCTTTCCAATTCAATTTCAAAAGGGCCACCCCTAATATTAGGTATTAACTGATCTAACACCCAAAATTTGAAAATATGTGTAGGATATTCGGATACATGCTTAGCCAAGGCATTATCTAACTTAGATTTTTTATGCTATATATGTGTCCGTAGATTCTATCTCTTAGTCTACGAACAGTTTTACCCATGTAAAAACATGGGCAAAGTTGGCATTTGGCTAAGTATATAACCATTTTGGAATTACAGTTATTTTTGTACTTGTTTTTAAATCAAAATTATTAATAATGATGGAATTACTCACTAGGATAAATTTACAATAGGGACAGGAACCACAACTACGCATACCTTTATTAGTTACTTTACTTTTGTTGTTATTAATACTATCCAATAATTGTTTAAAGTTCCTGTCTCGTCTTAATGTAAATTTAGGTACTTTACCTACTTTATCTAATAATTCCTTACTTTCTTTTATAATGTTCCAGTTTTTAGAAACAATTCCCTTAATAAAATAAAAGTTGGAATTAAAGGTTAAGGTTAAACTATACTCAAAAGAAAGAGATTTATTTTTCTCTTTACTAGTAACTGGTGAACTAACTGTATCACCCAGAGAATTCTCAAACCCTATACCTACTGTTTCTAAGATAAACATTTCATTGCATCTATTAACACCATATCCATTAACTATTGGTTTATAAACACCTCTATAGCTCTTATCATAAATTTCATCTATTATTTTATCAATAAATCCCTTAGGGTATGCTCTTCTAAGAAACATACCCTTTAAATTCCTGCATTCCTCAAAAAATCGTCATCCATTGTAACCATCCGTGCAGCCCTTACTAACTGCCCTTTGACCACGGACTTTTTCTGATACATACGGTGGGCACTAGAGAAATGCAGAAATGTGTTGGATTATGATGATTTTCTACATATTTTGGTTTCATATTTTTTATCTAAATTGTTTTTTTTATTAATAAGACATCCAAATAGGCAATTTTATTCTCTTCAAAATTAAAAGTGAAATTAAGAAAGTCAGTACTGGTGTTAAAATATTTGACAAGCTCTTCAGCCACTTTAATATTGCCTCTCAATATAGTTTTTGGGTAAAGCCTGCAAAGATGACTGCAAGTCTCCAACAAATGTAATGAGCTTTTGAAAATACTGTAATCCTGTCCTTTATTACAAATACTGTCTTATGAATTTCAATACCTAAGGCTTATACGTTATCTTGTTATGTAAATATTCTCTGCATGGCAACAACAAAAAGGCTTTCAACTGTGGTAATTCGTTAACAGTATGCTTATTAAAGCTTACTTGCATCTTACAATCTCAGACAAGCTTACCTGATGGTCATTGAAGCATTGCTACTTAAACACAGAGCAACAGACACTGCAACAACATGCATTTTCTGAATAATAAGAAGTATAAATCAATCATTTAAAAATATGACAGAAAACAAGAACATTCTGTGAAATCAAGGACAGATGAAAAGGCACTGAAGTACTTGTGTCTACCTTGGATGGGGGGAAATCTGTTCAGTTACACTGCATAACTGCTCCTTGCCTTGCTTGGACACATCCAGAGTGACTACATGGGAGAGTGGGGTGCAACAAGCACATCACAATTTGAAATGTCACCAGCTGATGGTGATGGCCCCTGACACATTTGTCATACCTCTCAACCTCAGAGCAAGAAATCTGGATAAAGACATAAATAGAATTGTGGCAAACGCACAAAAATAAGGGTGATTTTTAACTGTTGCTCTTATAAACTTAGAAAGGTAATATAATA
Organism: Protopterus annectens; assembly: GCF_019279795.1. Lineage (NCBI taxonomy): Eukaryota > Metazoa > Chordata > Ceratodontiformes > Protopteridae > Protopterus > Protopterus annectens. The sequence goes on from NC_056745.1 coordinate 1,217,668,100, forward strand.
TTAGGTTTTGCATTAGTATGAATTTTCTGAAGGGTATGAAATCTGAAACTCAAATGCCTGTCATTATTTTCTAACTTCAGTCTTTAATGATTTGCCACTAATTTGCCAGGAAAAACACAGTTTTGTGAAAAACAGACCAAAAATGTGATAGAAAAATATAAAATAGCCACACAATACAGCTGGGAGCATATCAAAGAAGGGACACTTTTTTAAACATTAGTACTGTTAAGTTGAATAGCTGACAAAATAAGAGAATCTACATGCATTTCTGAAATAAAAGTAATCTATAACTCTGATCATTACAATTATTTATTAATTGTAAACCCTCCACTTTTTCTTCAAAATTGCCATTTTGCGGAGGGATTATTAGGGGGAGAGCAACATTTTGAACCAAAGTCGAAGACAGTTGAGAGGTTTGGATATACCTAATTCTATAAAGCAATTTATTTCCATGTCCCTCTCAACCTCTTAACGCAGGAAATCTGGACAAGGCCAAATATATTGGGGGAATATACAGACAGTACTAAAAAATGCTCTTGTATAAACTTAGACAGTTGATAGAATAACAGGTCTTGCTTTAGCATGCATTTTTCTGAAGGGTATGAAGTCTGAAATGCAGTGTCTGTCATTATTTAGTGACTTCATTCATAAATGATTTGCCAGAAAACCACAAATTGTATGAGGAACAAACCAAAAATAAGAAGCAAAAATCTGTTCATTCTGTGAAAATCTGGACAGTTAAGAGGTATAGTTCAGCCAGAGCTGTCTTTGAATTTACCGCCCTTCCCCTCTCACAAAATCATGGTCAAATGGGGCCTCCCCCTGCAGCCATTCCAATGTCCCATTACTTGGCTATTTTGCTCCATTTACCATAAACACTGTAATGTGCATACTGCTTTACTTCTACAATTATTTGGATTTCACTTAAAAGCTTTATTTTACATTTTACAGCACAGACACTAATAGACATCTGCTAAACAAAGCAATGCAATCTCACAACGAAAATAGACTTGGCATTAAAACTTCTCTGGCCTTGAAACTCACATTCATTGAAACAGCATTGAAACCCACATTCAAAGAAAATACATCTGGCCAGTGGCAGACAAAGATTAACATTGGGCTGTTTTCAAATCTTAGGCTCCTTGCACACAAAACACACATGTGTTCTTTGATACAACTTTTTTTTTGTATTAAATTATATTCCTTGTATAATACAGTTCAGTTGTTAGATGACATTTTAAATTTATTGTTTGAACATTTTTCCAGCAAACAATGAAACAAAATGCATACACCAATAATGACAAAACTGCCCATTTCAAAATCTTTCCATCATAAAAGTCTACTCAAACTTCTACAGTCCACCAGTATCAGAAAATATGCACAATCTCTGCAGAAGTAAAAGTCATCTAAATAATTCCACATTAAAGAGATCTGTAACTAATGAAGAGGTTGCTGCTAGCAAGAAACTTTACATTTCATTGTTTCATCTACAAATAAAGTGCACGTTGTCCTTGAGGACTAAATTACCTATGTTACATGATAAGCTAGTAATATTGAAATAGGGAATTAGGGAATGGATGGCAAACTGATAACAAGTTCATAGTTACTAGGTGTCTCCACCAAAGAAGGCATTCTCAGGACTGCAGCATCCACCTCCTTTCAAAGTGCAATGCAGTACATTATCAGCAATGCATCTACATACTGTGGAAGTAGAACCCACAGCCTTCTGCATCAAAAGCAAGTACACTACCTGTTGTGTAGTAACAATGCAACCAGAGTTAGCATACGCAGCACTAAACTTTTCTTCTCTCAGCTCCTTGTAAAATTCACTTGACACTCTACTGTATCTCTCAACTTTGCAGCACATGAGTACAAGATATCTGTAAAAAGACAAAATTTATTGGGGGGGGGGGGCAAATGCCCAAAAAACAGGGACACATTTTAAACATTGCTTGTATAATTTTGGAAAGTTACTAGAATAAAATTCTGTGCTATTGCCATGCATTTCACTGCCAAGTTTTGAACTCAGTACCCTATGCACTGCAGTCAGAACAACATACCACTATGCCAAATCAGCTGTTTACTGAAAAACACAAAGACTGAAGCTTAAATGGCTATCATTTAGTGAATTTCATTCTCACCACAGCTCTCAACCTCTTAGCACAAAACACCTGGACAAAGCCAATAATGGGGGAATACAGCCCCCAAACATATTCAGTGAATTCAGTTCTCACCATAGCGTTCAACCTCAACACAAAAAAGCTGGACAAAGTCAATAATGGGGGAATACAGACCCAAAATAGGGACAAATTTCAAATATTGATCTTATAAACTTAGAAAATTGCTAGAATAAAAGGTTTGTATTACCATGTACTTTCTGAAGAATATGAAGTCTGAAATTCAAATGTCTGTCATTATTTAGTGAATTCAAAATCCAGAAAACCACAGATTTTATGATGAACAGAATAGAACAAAAATATGAGGCAAAAAAGTGGTGGTGGGGTAGGGAATTCAGGTTCTTGATACCTGCATCCAAGGTGCAGGGTTTGAGCCTCAGTTATTCTCTCTAGCCACCAGGTATATTTTAAATGGGGCATTTCACACACTCACACACACACACATGCACACACATGCGCACACACACACACACACACACACACACACACACACACACACACACACACACACACACACAGTCCTGCAGTCCAATAGCATGAGCCACCACTGTTCACTTTCTACTATTCTGTATGTCTGTACCACCTTTATGTATATCTGTTTACATATAATGTACTTTAGTCTCTCTTGTTCTTTTTATCATTGTTATATATTGCTAACCGTACTATATTATACATTTATTGAAACATGTATCTTTTTTATATTTGTACTGTGGAGCTTTTCTCCCCATGCCTCTGCTGAAAAAGGGTTTCATCCCAGTCGGACTTTCCCGGTCAAAAAACGTCAAATAAATTTTTTTTTTCTTTTTGCCATATGAAATGACATTTTTACCTCAAATGATTCTACCAAGAATACATTACTGAAAGATAAATGCATACTCTTGAAAATGCAAAAAACAGAAAAATTTCACAAATGCATGTTTGAATGTGTACATTCTATAGTTCTGTAAATTAAATTTCAGATTAAGCTAAGGAAGAGTCACAGAGTTTGCATGTGCATTGACTGTGGAACCTTTCCAGGACATTCCTGTTTAAACCATATACACATCTGAGCCTTGCAACTGGAAATCAAACAAGTAAAATTGCTACTATTACTCCATAATATCACATCTGACATACTGACTAACAATTTTGGCAGTTGTAATGAGTGTATTTGAAAAGTCATTGTATATTACTTCAGAATGAGTAGCCTCATCCAATGGTCACTGACAAATAGACAATAAATCTGTTTTATCCTAATAAAATTATTGAATATGACTAAGGTAAAAAAACAGTTGGGGGGAGATGTAGTGCTTTACAGCTGTATATATGTATACAGGGTCTGATCTTGTCATAGTGGGCCTAAGCACTTATATAAATGATATTGTTCACATAAGTCCTACTCAGTCTATGCTGAACCTCTGCTCATTAATAAAGTAGCTCAAAACTTGTGTTTGGTCTCTTTGTGAGTTTCTTTAAAGTATAGATTTCATACATACCTACATATATAGAAAGGGCAGCAGGAAATGACTGTATAGGTTTATACAATCAGCGGACATAAGACTGATTTTCTAACAATCTAACATTTTATTTTGTCTACCTACCTTATTTTCTAATCTAGCCTTGTTTCTCCTTCCTGAAGCAACAGTCTTGTCTCACAGACTTTACTTACCTGCATTAGCTATTGCACTATCCTTCTGTTTTTTCTCAACTAGTCTTAGTCCTTCTTGACACTTTATTCCTGTCTCACATCATGGCACAGTCACAAAGATGACACTAATATCAGAGAGACTGTTGCAACACTAAGTTTATGACGGCTAGTTCCCAGGAGTAATTGTGTATGCTCCTAGCCTTAAAGTGGAGTGACTTCACAGCTATTAAAATGGTTTGGAATACACAGCCAATGCAGAGTAGCAAAAATGCATATGTCTGAAGCTCAATGGCAGAAGCTTCTCATTGATTGATGGAATCAGTGAAACACTCTTAGTTAAATTAAAGACCATGAATATTAATTATTGGAAACCAAACTAAAGGGGCAAAGAGAAAACAGATGCAAAGATGTACAACTACTGACAAGATACAGATTATAAATGTGTTACAATTACTTGTGGCAGGTAAAAAGCTTTATTTTAAGGTTTAGCAATTTGTACAAGTTCAGCTTTGGTTTATTTGGTGACTTTTAGGTATATGCAGCTCTATGTTAATAAAACTTAGACAACCCTGTACATCCATATCAAGGAAGCTATTTTAGATGTTGTGAGGGGCAGACTAACTAAAACTTTAAAAAGACATGGTAGAGGTGATAAGACTATCTTTGAGTTTCAGATACTTTAGAAAGTAAGTTTAGACGATTGTGGTAAGAAATTGAGAAAAGGAACTGTTGCTTACTGAATTCAAATAGCAACTATAATTGAACAGTGTCATGCATCTGTGGTTGAACTAGCATGTTTCTAAACAAAAGTATACTCAAGACATTTATTTAAGAAGTTAATCTTGCTTTTGGTAAATGGTAAATCTCCTTTACAGTAAGCATGAAAAGCAGTTGTGTCTCTGTGACAATGTCAGGTATTGCCAACTATGCCAGGAGAAGTAGTGCAGTGGATGTGTAACATATGCCAGCACAGCTAGTTGGAATTTTGTAAAAAATTACATGTCATTTGTATATCAAACTAATTTGTACAGATGCTTGTGTTGAAAAATGTATTTGTAAAGCTGCTGGTGTTAAAAATGTACCAATAGTGGATCCTGACTGCATTGTAACTGATTAAATGTATATGTTTTAACAGAGGATACCAGAAGAGAAGAACTTAATCTCAGTCTACCTAACTTTGAAAAAAATAGTAAGAAATTAAATTACTTAATTTAGGCCATATAGATTGCATCTTACAGTTCTCAACAGAGTGCAGGAAAAAAATCACGCTTAACGGTAACAGCGTAGGCAAAATGGTATTTAATATCCACACGTAAAAAACACAATTTGTAAGCGCTTATGAATTGTGTTTTTTATATGTGTGGATATTAAATACCATTTTGCCTATGTTGTTACCATTACGCTGTTACCGTTAAGTGTGATTTTTTCCTGCATTCTGTTTAAAACGTTTGTTGTGCTTGGGTTTATCTTACAGTTCTGATTGCAGCCAGAGATGAAATATCTGCAAAAACAAGAACTAGAAATCCAGCTGCATTGTCTCTAGCAGGGAACTGATTGCTACTGTGGAAGAGTGGAAGTGTTTTATGGTTTTATGACTTCCAGACATTGCAACAGATCTTAGCAAGCTCTATGTGTGTGTATTATTGACACTTATGTGCTAAATTCTGGCAGCTTCTAGCCAAGGGGTACTGTGGGAGCCAGAAGTCAGATGACCAGATGTATGTGATGTCATTCTGGAATCCATTACTAAAATTAAGCTTTAATACTAGATGAGACTGCAGTCTTAGGTTTGCTGTTTTTGGAACCTGACATAGAAGGACCCCTCATCTACTTCATCTTGCCTTGAATTGAACCAGGAAATCGTAATTCTTTCTCACACCCAGATTTTTCTGACCTCATTCCACCTCTGAACAAAACAGTGCCTTGACCTTGCATGTTAGGTTTATCACCAGGAAGAAGTCACCCTTCTTTTACCACGTCTCCCCAGTATAAAATATGATAAATAAACATTTCTCCCCCGAAGAATTCTAGTACTGTTGATGTCATTCTCTCACCTTTTGTTCTCCTTCATTTCTGAATTTATGACTCGTAAATAATAGTAATAATATACTACAAAGGAAAAATATTTATTAAATACACATATCTCCACATGAAGAACAAAATTTCATGAACAATCATCATTCAGAATGATGCATAAATTGGCTCGCTCCCATGCTCCCCCTTGTGTGAATATACAAGTTAACACTCATGTATGCAATTGCATTTAGATACATATTCACTAATCTTGTCAGCGAGCAGGTGGGATATAATATTAAGAAGAGGAGTGTTCTATTCTCCAGACATTTCTATTCTTTGCTGGTGACATTAGTGGACTAAAGACACATGATTTATTTATAGAGTCAGATAGAGGTGAACTAGGGAATCAGAGTCAGAAAGAGCTATTTTCTGTTGATTTCAGGAGAAAATTTAGGAAATCTGTGAGAGTGGAGGGACCAATGAATTAGTGGGCATGGGAGGCCCACATGTTACTGTGCAGTTTGGTATTGTGACACTCACTGATTTGGAAAAAGTTTTGGACAGCTGGCCGGTGTTTAAAGTCAGTAGGTAAAGAGAGAGAGAAAGAGGGAGGGGGACTGACTAGTTTGCTAAGGTACTGATAGATAATGGGTGAGGCATTATTTATAAAAAGTATAGAAAAAAGAACAGTAGATTTTGAAGCTGATATGTCACGTTCTCAAGTCTGTAAAATAACTTGTTATTTATATCACAAATAATAAATATTATTGGTTATTGCTTTGCCTATAATAATCAATAATATTTATTATTTGTGATATAAATACCAAGTTATTCTACAGACTTGACAAAGTGACATATCAGTTTCAAAATTGCTTTGCCTAGGGCGGCCACGGTGGTGCAGCAGTTAGCATTGCTGCTTCACAGCAAGAGGTTCTCCGGTTCGATTCTCGGCTGGGGTGCCTTCTGTGCGGAGTCTGCATGTCCTTCCTGTGGTCGCATGGGTTTCCTCCGGGTGCTCCAGTTTCATCCCAAAGACATGCAGTAGGTGGATTGGACACTCTAAAATTGGCCCTAGGTGTGAGTGTGTGCATATGTGTGCCTTCTGTGGAAGGTTGGGTGCCGAGCTGGCAACTCAACACCATAAAACTCCACTGCCAATCATGAGCGGACAGATGATCCGCTGTGGCGACCCCTAACTGGGAAAAGCCGAAAGAGGAAGATTGGTTATTGCTTTGCCTGATTTTCATTTTTTTTGTCATTTTTCCTGTTTGTTTTATATTGCACAAAGCTATTATTAGTGCAGTAGTATTCACACTTACACTCCATAGATGCAGGCACTGCCAGTTATAACTTTTACTAATATAACCCACTCACCAAATCATTTTAGTAAATAGGCTGTTGCTAAGTATCAGTGCAGCAAACTGTGCATTGCTGAAAAGCACACAGAGCCAAGAACTAGCACCCTAAAAGTAATTTGCAGCAGCCCCTTGGACCACTACATTACACAACTTAGCCCACAGTTAAAAATAAATCAAACACTCTTGTAACATAAGGTTTCCAAGCTGTGCATATCACAGTCACATTTTAAATGGAAGTTAGACATTTATAACATAACCACCACTGTAATTGCTATCTCAGTAGAATATTACTCTCTGTTTAAGGTCTGCAATACCCTGCAAACAAATCAATTCTTTTTAATTCACACTGAACAAAATGGAAGGTCATCTTACTTGTCTCCCCACTGTTGCCAGCCTTACAACATTAGGTATCCTAAAGCAGTGTAGCAACTGCCATATGGTCACAGATAATGAACTCTTACTGAGCAAAAATAACTCTTAGTAAGAGATGCAAATATTTAACAAGTATGGAGGCTGCACTCTTATAAAAAAGAGAAAAGACTGTGAGCATTGCAGTGACACCCCATATGTGCACTCGACCCTGGCATGTAATAGAATATCATATGCTGAAGCTGTGAACAAATTCTTACCTAAGCCTCCTAGACCCACAAGAACTAAGTAACAAGGACTAAGTAACAATAAAAATCAGAATTGAATAGTACAGCATATACTATCTCACCTTTACAAAAAGTCACTGTGAGACAAAGGGCTCAATTTCAGTACGCTAGGCCACTCCACAAACAAAAAACTTTTAGTGATTGCTCACTCCATAGCATGGCACACAGACTCCCAATAACTAGGCTGGACAAATCAATTTACTAGAATAGCTACATAATGTAGGATATGCATAGAAGTCTTTAGCTCAGGTAAATAAAATGTCAGGAGACCAGATTGTTAGCCCAACTAGAGGACAAAATATTTTTGCCTGGTACTTGCAAATGTTGTGTCATCATGCACAACTCTACTAATAACTCTCTTTCTGATTAAGTCAGACAACAAGCTAGTAAACTTCTTCCTCAAATTATTTAAGCACCCTGAAACCAGTGTATCGGAAATCAAAGACTTCAAGTGCATAAATCTCCTAAAATTCTATGACAAAATCTTGAAATTCCCTTTTAACAATATCACCCACACACTGCCTCACAGATAGCTTTGCAAAAGAGTTGTATATCCACATAAATAAATGTATAGAATTGGCAGTCTCATGTAGATCCAAAGACAACAGGAAATTTAAAGGCAAACTACATTGATGGCCCACTGTCATAAAGAAAATCTACAATAAACTGAAAAAAAATCATAAAGGTATACAACAGATCTGAATACCCTCATATAAAGGATAATATAGGTTCATAGGTTTCTAGGTAGGTACTAGGCTATTGGCCCTGGGGCCTATATAAGCCTAGCCAAAATGGTTCCCTGGCTTTAGCCACCCAAGAAAATTATTTTTCTGTGCCCCTGTCAAGCAGTGCCATAGAAGTGATCCCTGGGGTGAATTTTTTATTTCCCATCCAGTCGCCAAGATATTTCTTAAAGAGGGCCAATGAGCTTTGCTTGACATGAATGGGTAGTTTGTTCCAGAGTATGGGAAGTCTCTGAGATATGAATCTAACCCTTCAGCATGTTTTGTTTATTGTGGTGACAAGGTTTAGGTCCCTGGAGTGTGTGGTTCAGAGAGATTGGGATTTCTTTAAGTGTAGCATGTCCAACAGCTCTGGGTTTGACATAGCTTTATATGTTAGGCAGAGATTGTCTCTGAGTAGGCGATATGCGATGGAGTAGAGCTGGAGTTTTCTGAGATGGTCTGCATATGGCATCTGTTTGAGGTTGGTAATCCTCTTAGTGAGGTATTTCTGTGGCCTTTCCAATTGTTGTAGGTGTCTTGTGAGATACATGCCATTACTCTATAATCGGTCTGATTAGGGATGAGTAGAGAGGAACAATGACCTCCTTTTTTCTAGAGGGGAACCCTTTTGGATGAGGTGTGCCACGCAGAAGGATTTCCTGACTACTGTGGCGATGTGGTTATCAAAGGAGAGACTACTGTCCACCTGTATCCCAAGGTCTCTTATCACACTTTCAGTGTTTTGTGAGCTATCGCCTATGTGGTAGTTCATGGGTACCGAGTTTTTCCCAAACGGGATGACAATGCACTTCTTGCCATTGAGCTTGAGGACATGACTTTGACACTAAGCATCTGTCTCTGTGAGGCCCTTTAGTAGAATGTCTACATCATTAGGTGATTCGATTATGTCTCCCAGTTTGCAGTCATCTGCAAACTTTGTTAGCCAAAGACCTTCTGTGTTGGCCTGCACTTCTGAGAAGTAGATGCCGAACAGGCGAGGACCCAGGACCAAACCCTGTAGTACTCCATATGTCACTGGTCTGAAGTCAGACTTGGAGTTGGCTACTTTTACTGTGTGGGTTCTGTCAGTGAGCCAGTTGGCCATCATCTTGTGACATGGGGATTTATGCTCAGTTTAGTGATTTTTATCTATAATTCCAGAGTAGGGGATGGTATCGAAAGCCTTGGCGAGGTCAAGATAGGCTGTGTGCCCTACCTTGCCCTTGTCTACAGCTCTAGTTACTGCTTCAAAGAAGTCAGTCAGGTTTAGTAGACATGATCCACCTTTCACAAACCCAAACTGAGTGGGGTCCAGGGTTTGGAGGTTACCTATGTCTTGTTTATAAGCTCCAAGATGATACGTTCCATTGCCTTGCAGACCAGGCTTATCAGGCTAATGGGGTGGTAGTTTCCGGGGTCCATGGTGGCACCCCCTTTGTAGAGTGGTATAACCGTCGCTATGCGCCATTCAGTAGGCACATAGCCTGAGGTGAGGCTATGATTGAACATGGTACTTAGGTGGGGTGCCAGTTTGTTCTGTAGTTCGTGCAGTACACAGCTGGGATGTTGTCTGGTCCCATGGATGCTGTGTTCTTGGCTTTGGAGAGTATGGTCTTTATTTGTTCATCCCTGATTACAGCTTACAGAATTTAAAAAGACTATTAGATCTACTATTAGTATATATGGGTAAATACATCACCTTTTGTAGTTATATTAGAAAACTAAGAAACATCATTCAACCATGCACAGAATTCATACCAAATGGTAAGACCCTTTTGGATCTAGTGGATATTGCCTATACATTAACCACTAAATTTAGTTCAAATTTCACTCCTGTGATGACTATCCAAAGCCCTACAATCCCTGTATCTTTCAACCCACAATCACTAAAGAACATGTACTGAATGCACTGTCTCAGAGTAAGAATACTTTCTCTATAGGACCAGATAACACACTGGGCTGTTTGTTAAATAGTATTGAACATACCTTGTAACCCTGGCAGAATCTCTCTATAAGCTGTTTAGCCTGAGCCTGGCTACATGCTCAATCCCAGAAGTACGGTATACACCACTGATGACATTACTCCAGGAAGGTGGCTCTGCTACTGACTCCATGAACCAAAGTCCCATTATCCTAAAGAGTCTCATTTGTAAGGCCATGGAACACATTATAATAGACTTAATTAGTAGAGGCATTAAAAATTAAAGTTAAAAATCTCATCAGGCTAGAGCCACAGAAATTTGGCTTTGAAAATACCTGGTAATCTTTGAAAAGATAACATAAGATGTTGACAGTGGTCACAGTGCACATACAACCTACCTTGATTTGGCTGAGGCATTTGACTCCCTCTTCCATGCTAGAATAATTAATAAACTAAAGTAGTATAAAGACCACATTGGATCTGCCCTGAAAAGAGATTACTAGCCTAGAAGAACTAACCCAGTAAACAAAAAGATAAATAAATAAATGCATTACAAATGCACTTCTGTACTGTACGATGAACAGCAAACTGGCTAAAAGACAGAATGTACATGGTGTGAGTGGCATGTGTCATGCAGGGTTCAGTGCTGGGACTGATTTTGTTTGGTATTTAAAAAACAAGACCTATAGCTAACTAAGTTTGCAGATGACTGCAAATTGGGAATGATTGTCAAATCCTCTTCTGTTACAGAAGCCCTTCAGCCGAAAATAGCATTTTGTAAATTGGCTTAAATTACATGCAAAAAATATACAACATTACTGCATTTGGAAGACAAATAATCTCCTGGCATATAGCACTACCAATACCCCACTTCCATATGAAAATGTAGTTAGAGATGTGGGGACCTGGGTAGATAATTCCCTCTCATTAGACCACCATGTTGCAACAGCTGTCAGGAAATCCTTCTTCTTGGTGCAGCTGAAGGGAATATCATCCAGGTTTAAAGATGCTATTATACCCTTGTATTCAGCACTGATCAGACCAATTATAGAATATAACATACCCTCAGGATGTACCTCATCAGACATATCAACCAGTTGGAAAGACCCACCAGCTTGTTTTATAGCCTTTATTACACTTTATCGTCATCAGCATGATCAACCTTCTTTTTCCTATTTTTACATGGATTGTGATTTTGCTACTTCTCTTGATTCAAAGCCACTTTACCTGATTGTCACAGGTCTACTTTCAAAACAATCCACCCATCTCTTTGCTGGATATCCTAGTTTCAACTTGCCTTTTGTCCTTCCCAAATCTTCACCAAATTGTCTTCAGCTTTCCCAGACCACTGCAATCTGTTCTCCTTGGAATTTTCTTCAATTAGAACTACTTTGACTTCTGTTCTGATACACTCATTTCTTTGTTTGACCCATAGCATGCATCCTTCCACTGATCTACGTTGTAGTACTGGATGGACTACTCTTTTGTACACCTTATTTTACAGCTCCTTGGCATTCTTTTGTCACACACTACCAATGACACTTTGACCTCCTCATTCAGACTTCCTTTCTCTTCAATTATCCCTCGCAGATAGTTGAAGCTTCTAACATGGTCCACCATTGTCCCTTCTGTTTAAACGTTTAGCTTCTTCTGAACGTCTCTGTTTGCTGCCATGATGTCTGTACTCACTTTCATCCTGTACACCTTCAGTTTTCCATTGTATTCCTGTGTCATTTGCTGAAGTTGCTGTTCACTGTCTGTTTGTAATGCCATATCATCTGCATACAGCAGCCTTGCTGATCAGTCTCTTCCAATCCTCTTCTTTTCTAATGTAGTCTATCACTAGTGTGAAACATCAGCGGGTTCCGTAGTCTATCACTAGTGTGAAACATCAGCGGGTTCCATAGTCTATCACTAGTGTGAAACATCAGCAGGCTCCTTAGTCTATCACTAGTGTGAAACATCAGCGGGTCCTGTAGTCTATCACTAGTGTGAAACATCAGCGGGTTCCGTAGTCTATCACTAGTGTGAAACATCAGCAGGTTCCGTAGTCTATCACTAGTGTGAAACATCAGCGGGTTCCGTAGTCTATCACTAGTGTGAAACATCAGCAGGTTCCGTAGTCTATCACTAGTGTGAAACATCAGCGGGTTCCGTATTCTATCACTAGTGTGAAACATCAGCGGGTTCCGTAGTCTATCACTAGTGTGAAACATCAGCAGGTTCCGTAGTCTGTCACTAGTGTGAAACATCAGCGGGTTCTGTAGTCTATCACTAGTGTGAAACATCAGCGGGTTCCACAGTATATCACTAGTGTGAAACATCAGCGGGTTCCGTAGTCTATCACTAGTGTGAAACATCAGCGGGTTCCGAGATGAGCCCTGGTGTACATCCACTCCCACTGAGAAGCCCATTGTGAGTTGAACACTGTATTTATGTTACTGTGTCTTTCTATATAGCCTGTAATAATTCTAGCAATGTTTCCAGGCTTTGAATTATAGCAGGACTGCCCAAATAATCTTTCTTGGGACCTTGTCATATGCTTTCCTCCAAGTCTATGAATGCCCAGTTGGACTCTTTCCTCATATCTGGCTTGTTCTCAACTATTTGTCTCACTACAAACACTGGGTCAGTTATGCTGTATACTGATCTAAATCCAAACTGCTCATCTTCCATCTTAATTTCTGTAATTCTGTATATTTATCAGTCATCCCGTCCAGCACTTTCATGCAGTGTGACAGGAGTTTGATATCTCTGTATTGCCCACAGTTGTTAATGTCTCCTTTGTTCTTCTATACTTGCACTAGAATTCTTATTTTTCAGTCAACTGGATACACATTTCTCTTCTATGAGAACCTTAGAAGTTATTTCTCCCTCATCTCACCCAACATCTTGATCACACCTACAGTGGCTTCATCTGAGCCTGTTGCTTTCCCTTACTTCATTTTCCTTGGTTCTGTTCTTACTTTTTCTGGGATAGGTTTTTCTTCCTCTTTCATTGTATACTGTGTCTGGGGTTGCACAGTATCAGTGGGGTTTTCTTCATTCAAAAGTTGCTGGGAGTACTCCATCCATCTGCCTCAGATGTCCTGTGGATTGGTGAGCAGATTGTTGCTGGCATCCTTTATGAAATGTATCTGGTGACTATCTTTATCTTTCAGTTTTTGCCTTTCAACCTGATAGAGTTTCTATGTGCTGTCTATTGTACTTGTATGTCTGTAACTGCATAGTTGACATTCCTTCCTTATACCCAGAGAATATACAAGCAAACTTTTCCTTCTGTGTAGTGGTCATACAACTAAAGACAACCATGCTTTCCTACATCAAGAACATTTTTCTGCTTGAACTGGCTTACCAAGAAAAAAAGACAATTTCTGCAAAAATCCAAACATTGGTATCATGCTTGCTACAAAAACTGGACCTAAGCATTATACATTAATGTTCTTGATTCAAAACAACACAACCCAGTGGAAGACACTCAAATCCTTAGGCCTACAGCTCTTTATTGTTCCATTCTAAGTGGAATTCATGGAATGCGTTAACGTAGTTTAAACATGTATATAAACTTGAAAGCTTACTTATTCCTAAAGCATGGTCTCCACGTTGGAAGAATATAATTTTCATAGGCTTGCTCTTTTTCTCTTTCATTTTTCACTGCAAGGCTTGTAAGCAAAACCGGATAAGTTAAAAAGGCATTTAACAAAACTTGAGACTGAATTAATAACATTATATCACCAAGGCCTGCTTCATGAATTAACCTCTCTAAGACTCTCCCATTCATCCAGGCTTCAAAATGGAAATGAGCTCTCCCCCTCACCGCCTCCCTGTCTGTTTCTGTTGGCTTACCTCAAAGATCTATTGTAGGCTATTTACTGTTTAATATATTCACTAATAATCTACCAAAGAAGCCTCAATACATGTGCAGCCCATGTCACTCTCATATGCTTTGCACCAAATCTACCACTATGACATAAAATGACTCAGGACTCATTTTCCTCAGTTGAGGCCTGGCTAGATGACTACTAACTACTTGTAAATACTAAAAATTAAATTAATGCTGTTTTTATCCTAATCTCTTTGGGCACAGAAACAATTCTTCAATATCACATTAGGAAATAGTAATACCTTAACTGAAATAGTTTCCAACACAAAACTTGTTGATGTTAAAACTGACAAGAACTTTAAATATGATCAACATATCACTCAAGCCATCAAGAAAATGTACCCAAAGCTGAGCTTTCTCTACAGAAATAAACCCTTTCTCACTGACTGCGCTATGAATTCTTTAGCAGCATCTTAATTTCTCTCTTCACTTCTCCATGCAGCACCTATCCTGACTAATCTTCACTCCATCTTAAAATATAAACCAGATGTTTGATGCAACATACTAGATAAGTTTGCATCCAGCTTAACAAACCATTCACACCATTGCCTAGCACTAAGGCACCCACTATGGCTTCAACTACCTTATTACCTTACCTACTCCCAACTGCTTCCTACCCAAAACATAATGCACATACTTGACATCTGCCTAGCATTATAAAACATCCTCAAACACTACTCCCTTTCTAGGAATTTCTGCTTGCAAAACAAATATCTCCTGACCAGAACCAAGTCTCATAACAGTGCATGTGACTCACTTTACTCAACCTATGTTGCTTAGCACTGGAACTCCATCCCACCCACCCTAAAATAAGACATTACCACACATTTCAAGCACAACTTAAAACAACACCTAACTTCCTCGTGGCTTTTCTCATGCTCCCATCTTGACTGAACCCACCATTCTTTCTGTTTCTCTTCCATTACCAATCTCACTATCAATCATCCTGACTCTGTCACCTTTCTTATCTCTTGTCTCTTTTCTTCCCCTCTCTTTCACCTCTTCTACTGCTCTTCCAACTAACCTATATCCTTAATCCTCTCCTACTAATAAGTCCTCCTTACCCACCTCATTTCCTTACCTATCTACTTTTATCTAGCCACTGCACTATTAGAACATTTTCTTTATATTTTTCTTGATTATTTCTTCTTATACCCTTTCACCTCTCTTTTTTTTGCTCCTGCACTATTGACATCCAACCTCATTTATGTCAATATTCATCGGGAAGTTATGTGCATTACCATTGCTCTTGTATCTCCAGAAATTACATGACAACACGTCTTTGACTTGTGTACAATAATATGACTTCTGAAGTGTATGTTAAATATATTTACTACTTGTCTGAATATTACCTACCAAGTAATGTTTAAAACATTATAATTTTATAATGATCATTGTAAAAATGGATTTTATACTGGAGCTTTTCTCCCTGAGCCTGCAATAAAAATGGGACTTGTGCCCAGTCAGACTTTCCTGATAAACAAAAGACAATAAATAAAATAAATATAAATAAATAAATAACATTGATGATTATGATTCGGTCTCTGATCATAAGAAAGATGTTACATAGTCTCTAATGGATTCAAGAAATTCATCTTGAGCATAAAGCTAAACAGGTGAATTTCTTAAATCTGTTTCAGTAACACATGGCAAATGGTTATAATCATGAATGTAATCATAGCTCGTTGGAATACATGGAGAGTTTTAGCTACCCTGATGTAATACTAGTTAAAAAAAAAGTATGGTAGTAAGAAATGTTTCACTCACCACTCTCGACCTCTTTACCTATGAATGAGGGACAAAACCAAAAATTTTCCAGGGACTGGGATTCCCAATTAGGGACACTTTTCAAATATTTGCAGTGTTTTGTAGGTTCATAGGTTCATAGGAGGTTACTAGATTAATGGCCCTAGAACCTAGCCATATTTATTCTGAGTTGCCCCAATTGTCAGTGGTAAGGTGAGAGAAGTTTGCAGAGTTAAGGATCTATGGTAGTTAATACTGGCTTCCTCTGTCCAGAAGGGACATGGACACCACCCCAGGAGTGAATTTGCAATGACCCATCTATTGATCTAGGTTGTGTTTGAAGAGGATCAGGGAGGGGCCTTATTTCACATGATTTTGAAGCTTGTTCCAGAGAAGTGTCAGTCTCTGGGAGATGTATCTATCTCTCCAGCATGACCTGTTCATGAGAGACTAGGTTAATATCCCTGGAGCAAGTGAACCTCTGGCACAGGCATACTTGGATAAACAAGGGAATTATTAGCTTACAGACTGCAGAAATGGAAGGCAAACAGCAGAATAGATGTTCTTTTTTTCTCAAAAATTATTTTTTATTTTTCAAATACAGTTGAATGAATTCCATAGCATTTATACATAACATCTTAAATAGCTATGTGCACTATTTACATTAGCCTGACACTATAACAGATCCTAATGTATACAGTTACTTTATAAGTATGTCCAATCTATTATCAGAGTGTCTGATCAATTATTGTATAGTGTCAATCAACGATAATACTTTTCCCTAAGGGTTGTTTATAAATGGCTTTGGATAAATTCTTAGTGCTTTCATTTTAATTTCCAATAATGCTATAGTCTTTAGTAGGCTGTAGAAGTCTTCCAAAGTTGGTATTATGTTTGTATTCCATCTTCTTGTTATACACTTCCTTGAAATTGCAAGTATAGTCCATACTAGATACATGTTTGACCTAGTCAAATGAGGACCTTTGTTCACATTTAATAATACAAGAGTTTTAGTTAAATAAAATGATTCATTAAATAAAGCTTGTAGAAAGTTATTAATACCATTCCAAAATGGCTTAATTTTAACACAGTCAAAGAAAATGTGGTTCCAATCTACATTTTGTACTGGCTCATATCTCCAACATATTCCTTTTATGGAAGAACTGATTTTACTGATTCTGTCTGGAGTTAATAATGTTCTGTGCAACCATTTCCAGTTAAAAACTTTCCAGTATTGTGTAAAGTGTGTATATTTTATCAATAATAAGATATTTGTTTTACTGTCTTCAGTTAACTGTATTGAATTGTATTGAATTGTATTGTATTGTATTGTGTTGTTTTATAGTTTATCAATATTTTGTAAAATTGTGAAATACTTTTTCCCATATCAAAGTCATTGTTTATGATTTCATATATGTATTTCATAAATTTAGGTATTTCTTTAAATGAAGAATTGTTAATTATTCTACTTAAATCTTGTGAATATGACAGAATACTCTGCAAAGTTAGCCAGTCCTGTTGTGGAATTTCGTATGTTTTTATTACTTCCATACCTAAAACTTTTGGTTATTTGATACATTGGAGCCAACAAACAAATCCTTTCTGTTCCCAGGAATTAATAATTTTTCTATGCTATATTGCATACTAATACATAATATGTGCCATGGCAAATAGTTTTTATCTGTTATTTGAATTTTTTTTTTTTTTGCAAATCAAATTCATTTATTGATATTACAGTTAGTTATTCTTTCTAATTTGCAGAGTAATTTTAACTTATCCAGTCTGAGATTGTTTTAGATACTGATGCTTTTATATATGTTTCTATATCAGGAAAGTTTAATCCTCCCTCTTTCCATGGTTTGATATGATGTATTAAAACTATTTTGTTTCTTTTGGGAAACCATAACATTTTTATTAGGTATGCATGAACTTATTTTCATAAGTATATTCCTTTCTGGTAACAGTTGTATTGCCAAGGCTATAGATAGGATCTTGGGCAGTAAAACCATTTTTATTAACTGTAGTCTATCTTCAAATGTTAATATTATTTTGTTCCATTTTTCCACAGAGATTTTAATCATATTGATATTATTATAGTTTTTTGAGACTAATTCATTATTATCCTTGCATAACTCAAATCCTAGATATTTAATATAGATTGTTTCCCTATGATGTGATCCCTCTTAGTCTGCAGTTCTTTTTTTATTTAAAAATAAAAATTTTGATTTTGATTTATTGAAATGGAGTCCTGAAGTCATGTGAAATTTGTCAATTAGTTTATCTAATTCTTCTAATGTCTCTTTTGTATTAAATAATGTAATCTGTCATCAGCAAACAACATTACTTTAGAACTGTATTGTTCATAAACATCTATTCCTTTGATTTTTATATTGTTACAAATTGAATCTGCCAATATTTTAATAGGCAGAGCAAATAGAAATGATGACATGGGACATCCTTGTTTAGTGCCTTTTGTTATATGTATAGATTCAGAGGTAAAAGGACCTAATTTGACATATGCTAAATTATTTGTATATATATATTCTTTAGGAGGTGAACAAAGGATGCAGGAAATTCAAATAGCATTGGGATTTTGAATAAATAGCCCCAATTTAGGGAATCAAATACTTTCTCTATATCTAAGCCAATTATGAGTGTTTCTTCATTTTCTTTATTAATATAATCTATAAGAGAAATGATCCTTTTAATATTGTCATGTGTGTGTCTATAATATATAAATCCAGTTTGATCATTATTTGTTGTTTTGGATAGTGGTATTTTCATTCTGTTAGTTAATATTGTCATAAATATCTTATAGTCATTATTTAATAATGATACAGGTCTATATGAGGTACAGAGGTTTGGGGATTTGTTTTCCTTTAGGATTGGTGTGATTATGGAATATCTCCAAGATGGTGGTATTAAAGCTTGTGACTGAATTTCTAATGGAGTTTTATGGAAGATGGATAGCATCTTTGAAGGAAAATGTTTATATATTTCCATAATTATGCCATCTATAGCTAGGGCTTTATTATTTTACCCTCTTTTATTGTATCTGTAATTTCTTTGTAGGATATGGGTGCTTGCAAATCTAGTTTTAATTTTTCTGGTATTTTAAGAACTGAGAGCAAACAGATCAAAAAAAAAAAAAAAAACTCCCAACAAGCCACCACAACAAGAGATAACACATTCTTCCAGCCTTCCCACCTCTAACTCAGCAGATGTCCAAACTATTCTCTGCCAAAATATCCCAAATCATAGTTTTATCCACCCCTTCCCCTGGATCCAGGCTAAAACACCAAATGTTTCTTCCTAATACACAATCATCAGTAAACCTTGATCACAAGCCACAACCCACAGCTTCCTGGAGATGAAAATGGCAACATACAACAACTGCCAGACACAGCTGTATCCACAAACACCATGTCAGGCTTAATCAAACAGCACTCAAAGCTATGATAACCGCCATAATTGATATTAACTATGTTTAGACAGAATGATAATGACATTTGTACTAGCTGCCAGACATGACTGCAGCCATGCACACCATATCAGGATTGATCAAACAGCACTCGAAGCTATGATACCTGCCATAATTGATATTAACTATATTTATACAGAATAATGATGACATTTGCTTGCTACTATTATTTAACCAGGATGTACATGACATTTCTAAATCATACTTTAACTGAAGAAGGCATTAGTCTCCATGACAGCATTTTTTTTCAAAACACTCTACTGTTACTGCTATTATATATGATGTTAATTTGTTACATTTGAGTCTGAACTTTGATGAATGGTAACTTGTTGAATTAGTTAATTAATTCCTTAAATTATTATAAGTCAAATCAATGAAAAATTAACAAGATAAGTATTCATTGAGTTCAAGTAGGGGAACAGAAACTTCAATGTTTGTATTATATGTTGCTTTGTTTGGCTTATATATAATGTAAATAGTAACCCATCTTGACCTACCTTTGTTTCTGAAGAATTATTGGACTCTTTGAACATTCTGAAGAAATCATTACTGTTTCTCAGCTGTTTAAGAACCCCTCCTTTTTTAAAATAAAAACAGATGACAAGTGATGTACCATATCAGTTAATACTTTGAGAAATGTAGTTGTAAGACTTATTTTTTGGGACAGCTATCTTGGAATCAGTTTTTTGTTTCTTCATCTTTCTAGCATTAATCCAAGGATTTCTTTTATTCTTTTAAGAGTAGGGACCATTCATTCCATTTCTTCTGAGATAGACACTATATTGCTGTTTTTGATGAATATAGTAGCTTCTTCTAAGTCATTACATTGGAGAAAATTATTTTTATCTTGACTGGAAAGGCCAGCTGTGTTTAATGTTGTTTTGTTTCAACAGTTTTATTATTGGCCAGACTTTTTTCATTTGTTCTAGTATTCTGGAAGACTGATCATTGTCAAACCTTATCAGGCTTTGATTGTATTTTAAGGGTGATTTTCTCCAAGCAGATTTTAATAATAGTTCCTTGTCCAGAAATGAAAGAAATGTTATAACTATGGATCTAGGTGGAGTATTTGTTGAGTTAGACGCAGTTTTCCTCAGTGCTCTATGCGCCCTTTCAATTCCAAATAAAAGTCTCTCTTTCAAGTCTAAAAATTCAGGAATCCAGGTTGTTAATAATGAAATAATGTCTTCTCCTTCAGTGTTTTCAGGCAGACCAAAGATCCTCTTGTTGTTTCTCCTTTCTCTGTTTTCTGCGTCATCTATTTTGATAAACAGCCATGTATTCTGTTAAAGCAGAAAAACTTTTTGGAATTATTCCTCTTTGAGTCTTCCTTCAATGTCATTTAGAGAAGTCTTTATATTTTGTTATTTTTGTATGGTGCTGCTGTAATAGTTCCTTAAGATGCTGCTGTAATAGTTCCTTAAGAGTATCATTCTGTTTCTGAGAATTTAATTTGAGGTTGTCTAAATCATTTTTAAAGCCATCCATCTTCAAAGATAGTTCCTGTAAGGTAGATGTCATCAATTGCAGTTCTTTTTTCAAAGCAGCATCTGGATGAGAATTCGAGTTGTTCATAGTCAGTGACTCAATATATCTCCAAGTTACTTGACAGGAAAATTTTTGTATATCTCCACCAAATTGATATTTATGTAGCTTAGTAGTTTATCTATATATTTCTGATGTTTTAAACTTGAAAATAACATTTTCCTATGTCATTATACCAGTTTATGGAGCTCTCAAAATTCACTGCTCTCAGTTGGCCATCTAGGCTCCAACCCCTAGAATAGATGTTCTGATGGTGGGTAGAGAGTTGTTATCTGATGTTTCAGAGATAATTTTGAAGTTCAGGCAGTTCAATGCTTCCCTATGCACCTCCTGTGACAACTGGCAGCTCGAGTGAGGGTTAACTGCAACTCTCAAATTTCTTTCCAAATCAAAGTTGCCAAAGCTAACTGATGAGGAAAGATAGGCCCTAGCATCAAAGTTTTGCATGTTAGAAATGCTTAATACCATCACAAACTTCTCCTGGTAAAGCACCAGGTCCAGATGGCTTCAGTGGTGGACTGCATAAAGTACATAAACAATTACATCCAGTGTTTCTAAACCTATTTAACCACATCAAAGAGTCAGGATCAATCCCTCTTGCAATGAATAAGTTGAAAATAATAATGTTGTGAAACCAGGTAAGAATGGGTAATGTGTAATTATAGACCAATCTCGATAATAAATCCAGAAGTAAATTTATGTGCAGCACTGTTAGGAGACAGGCTAAATTATACAGTATATTGGAGTACGTTTGGGCTATTAAGTGATATATACATCCATCAGTAGCTATGTTAGTGGACTTTGAAAAGGCATTTGGCTCTGTTACTCATATGGAATTATTTTTGGCAGGTCATGAAATAATTTGGTTTGCTGCAAATCTTTATAAAGAGGGCCCAAACATGGTATATGTTCCCATTTGCTAGGGGGTTAACAGATGGCATATTATCCTCCTCTTCACTTTACATAGGGAACCAGGCAGGATTGCCCACTTTCCCCAACTCTGTTTCTCTTAGCTATGGAATTTCTTGTTGCATATCTTAAAGACTTCCATTTAACTTTAGGATAGGAACT
>NC_056745.1:1217695305-1217717805 GCF_019279795.1 Protopterus annectens
AGAAGTGGCAGTGAAAAGCAGGTAGGTCTAAGGTAGGTGGACATGTATATGGTGATTGGATTTGGAGTATTTGGCAATTCTACTCATGCCATTCTTTGTAGTAGCTTATTTAACATATTTTTTTTTTAATAATTTTATTTGTTTTAATAAAAGAAATTCATATATCAATCACATAAATTAACATATAAATATGAATACAGAAGTTGTTGCATTTAAATTCAATTAAATATATAAAAGAGTTAAAAAGATAAACAAACAGAGGTATTTACAAAGACATCCATTAAAGTTTGCACACGTGAAGAACTGAACAATATTAATTAGGTATCACATATTATTCAAAAAGACTGAAATTAATTATTATGTTGATTCATTCTTTACCAACAAATTTTGTAAGTTTATCCACATATGGTAGTTATAGGTCTTTCTAGATGTTCTAGAAATTATGGTTTTAATTTGTAAACCACATACTTCAGTTAACATATTTTTAAATTCAGTAAAAGTGGGAGAGAATTCAGAAATCCAGTTTTTAGTTATACTCTTTCTGACCACTGCCAGTACTGCCCAGAGCAAAGGGTATTTTACTCTTTTAACACTGTGTGGTATAGGTATATTGGAAAGCACTAGAGAATTGTTAAGAGTAAAATTATCCATAAATAAAGCTTGTAACAGCTCATTTACTTGTTTCCAAAATGTTTTAATGTTCGGGCAGTTAAAAAACATATGAGCCCAGTCTATGTTTGTATCTGACTTCCACTTATTACAAATGATCTGTCTCTTGTTAATTTTATTCAGTCTTTGAGAAGTATAGAAGGATCTGTGTATAAATTTCCAGCAATATAACTTCCATTTAAGGGTCAAAGTTGTTCTCCATGCTGATTCAAGTATATTTATTTTATCTTGGTTACTAGGATATTCATTATTAATTGTGTGAAAATAATTCCAATAACTTTCTGGACATCCACAGATTTCATCTCTAATAGTTCTAAATATAAAATAAAGCTTACCAGAAAAAGTTTGTCTATGTTGAAGAATAGATTGAAAATATTCTAATAGTATATATGTGTCATTTTTTACTTGGAGATACTATATGTAGTTTATTATCAGTGTATAGTTTAATAGTTTGTATGTCTAACCAAAGGGATTTATCTAACTGAAATTCCTGTATTATTAATAAAGATTCTTGCGTAAATGCTACAGGGAACAAAAGAAAAAAGCATTCCTTGTATCCGACATGTTTATATATAAAGTTTCTAAAATTTGATAAGATGCTGTTGATATAACGAGGAATATATTTGGGTGTTAAAAGAGTAGTAAAATAATCCTTTAATATCCATAACATTGAAATATTAATTGTTTCTAACTTATACGGTTAAGGTTTTGTTATTAAAATCATAGCCGAAGCTTCCCAAAATAATTTCCATTAGCTGAATATGTTGTATCCAAAAGTTGTGCTATTGTTCTAATCATAGAAGACTTTGAATATAGTATCAAATCTGGAAATGCTATTCCACCCTTTCTCCAACTATTAAGATGGTGTTTAAAAGCTATTCTTGATTTTTTAGGATACCAAAAGAAACTTAACATCAGAGAATTTAGTTTATTAATTAGGGTTTTGTTAGGTAGTAATAAAATGGATTGAATAATGTATAAAATTATGGGAAGGATTATCATTTTTATGATTGTTAATCTTCCTTCAGTAGTGAAAAACATTATATTCCATTTCAATATTAAAGTTTGTATATTTTCATAGCACTTCTTGTAGTTTAATTGTATAATTGTTTTCAAGTCTTTAGCTCAGATAATTCCGAAGTACTTTCCCGGTCAACAAATGTTAAATAAATAAATAAATAAATAAAGTCAATTGATTCGTAATGGATTTATTGCTTTTGTCATCAGTTGTATATATATTTTTATTGGAGAATATGGGTAACATTTTTTACTATTATTGATTAACAATCCAGACATATTTTGAAATAACTTAATGGAGTCAAATAAAGGAGTGAAAGAGGAGTCATTTCCTTTAGTGGTAGTAAGAACATCATCCACAAAAAGTTGAATTTTGGAGGTTGTTTCTTTAGTAATCTCAAATCCTTCTATATTTTTGTCATTTCTTATATTATTAACCCATGGCTCCATTATTAGAGTGAATAATGAAGGAGACAGGCGAAAACCTTGTTTAGTTCCTTTTATAATAGGTATTTTGGTTGCAGTATATGACCCGATTTTGATGTAAGCTAAAGCCCCTTAATATAAGTATTTTAACAGTTTAATAAAGTTAACTGAGAAATGTAAACATTCTAATAATGTGAATAAATAATGCCAATCAATTGAATCAAATGCTGAATTTATATCAAGACTTATTAAAGTTAAATTATTCTTTTTTCTTTGAGCATAATCAATTAAAGCCAATGTTCATTTGATGTTGTCAAAAGTACTTCTGTTAGTTACAAAACCAGTCTGATCTTCATCTATTAAATGCAGTAACATTTTCTTTAATCTGTCTGAGTATAAATTCGTGAACATTTTGTAATCCACATTCAATAGAGAGATGGGTCTGTAAGAAGAATAAAATTTAAGTTCTTTATTAGGTTTTAAAATGGGTGAATTTCCATGAAGGGGGTATTATAGTATTGGTTTGAACCAGATTATATACTTTATGTAACAAGGGGATAGCTATTTTAGGTATGATTTTGTTCATCTAACATCTGAACACTATCCTCTTATCACTCCACATTTACATAACTTTTTTACAAGCAAAAAAATAAAATATAAATACCATTAACATCATATCTCTACAGCTGTAAAACTAAGTGGTGATATCCACTCAAATCCTGGACCAGTTTTCACCAATCCAAATCCCACTACAATACACACTAACAATTCATGTTCTCCACCACAATCGCATTCACTCCCTGGCCTATAACACATCAGCTCACAAGGTATCAACAACAAGCTCCCTGAACTTCATATCCTTGCACACCTCAGACATCCTAGTAGTTACAGGAACTTGGATACACTCAGTCATCTAGGATGCTGAAATAACTCCACCTGGTTATAGCATTATTTGACATGACAGGAGAAAAGGTGGAACAGCAATTATCTACTAGAATTTTCTGGCAATTTCACCATTCTTCCACATCATCCCACAAGTTGCTAACTCAGAAATTGCAATTGCTCTGCTTAAACTCAGCAAACACAAGAGAATAACAGTTATAGGCATATATATACCTCCAAATAGCAGCATTACCACATTATAAGAATTCCTCTGCTGGACTTCCTCTAAAATTCAGTATGAAACCATTTTGCTTGGTGTCGTCAGTACAGACTGGCAAACTATACAGTCTGACAACCCAACTAATAATATTCAGCCATGTAATTTCACTCAGTTTACCTCTACCCCCAAACAGATACAATAACACTTCAGCTGGACAGTCAACAATAGACTGGTTTTTGACCTCCTGCATTGACAAAATTCTCCTTCAATTGGACTCTCTCCAATAGCTTAAGTGGTCACATTTCTGCCCATGCAGTCAGGCACAGTAACAGTAACAATACACCAATATAATCAAGTACGAAAACTAAACACATTCCACAAAAACTCATTCAGCACCTTGAAACTCTTTAACTGGGAGTAACTCATGATTCTTCCTCCTGAAGACACCATTGGCAAATTCAATAGCATCTTCGTTACGATCCTTAGCTCTATAGCTCCTTTTTGAGACAAAAGACTTAAGGCCAATCCTACCCCTTTGCTATCAATAACATGAAGTCAGAGACAAGGCCTGGGAAGCATGGGGCAAAAACAAAGCAGTCACAAACTTACAAACATGCAGTCAGTTTAGAAATCAGACTAAACACCATATCCTCAAAGACAAAAATAAAAGTATTGTGCTACTCTCTAACACACACACACACACACACACACACACACACACACACACACACACACACACACACACTTCAGTTACCCTAATTGTTTCTGGGGCTCAATTAATAAATTACTAAATCCTAGACAAGTATAACAGCCAACACCAAATAAACAGACCCAAAATGATAGTATGGCTAACCAGTTCAGGAACCATTTGATAGATACAGTATTATCTTTAACTAGTTGTACTCCTAAACAAACCCTTAGCATCCTACCTGAGACAAAAAAAACCTCTCCTCTAATTTATCCTTCTAGTCAGTTGTCAATCCTACCTTCAAAAAGCTTCTCAAAAACTAAAACCAAAGGCCCATGACAACCTACCAGGTGAATATCTTAAACTTGCAGCTGATGCTATTGCCTATGTTATTTCAACTCTCCATAGCCTAAAAAAATGTACCATCCATTTGGAAAAGTTACTTTATTATACGCCTGCACAAAGGAAGTGTTTCTACTTAGCTCACAAGCATCAGACCAATAGCCATACTTTCTCCCTTGGCTAAAGCTGTACAGAAATGCATTTACTTTCAACTCTTCAGTTACTTAATGGTAAACATGCTCTTCTCTCCAACACAATGTGGTTTTAGACCACACCATCTACTACCCTGTTAAATTTTAATACCACTATGAACACCCATAAAAATTATTTATTTATTTATTTATGCAATCTGTTAACTGAATATAGAGCAAGCTAAACACAAAGGAATAGTTAATATACAGCAGAAAAATGATTTAAGAAGGTAGTCAACAGAAACCACTGTGAAAACTTTACATCAGTTAGAGTAGTGACCTGTTAGGAGGTTAGAGAATAGATACTACAGTGAAAAATAATAGGCAGTATGTGTTGGAGATTAGGGAGACTGGTTATGTGACCTGAGGCAGAGTATTTACAAGCAGCTTGTGCTGTGAGATATTCCTTAAGTTGCACCCAAAAGGAAGAGTAGTTTGAGAGGTCTTTTAAGATATGAGGGAAAATCCTTCCACTTTGTTCCAAGGGTGAAAAGGGACTTGTTAGAGCACTGTAGTCTGGTTTTAGCTGCTTGCAAAAGAGGCCCTGAGTGACTATGAGATCTAGAGTTATATGATAGAGCCCATCTAAGTAATCTAGAGGGAAGAGAAGGGCAGAAGTTTTCTTTTAGGATCCAGAAAAGTTGAGGGCCGAGGAGCAGATTGGCTCTTTTATGAACTGACAGCAAATTGGCTTTGGCTAATGCAAAACAGTGATGTTCATACTTTGGGGAAAGGGCAATGAACAGAAAGATGCAGTTGGAGATTGTTTGGATGGTGGTAGTTCCCTTTGTTGATAGACAGTACAAGAGATAGGCATTACTGAAGCTGGGCTAGAAGAATCCCTTTGCCAATAGCATTTCTTGTTGGGTGGCAGAGGAACGAGGAGATTTTCTTGGCCGAGAAGAGTAGGATGTTTATCTTTTAGTGGGTTTTTCAAAGTGATGGTGAAAGTTAAGTGAGGGCTCAAGCCAGACTCCTAAGTATCTGAAGGTGTTATTTTATTTTTTGACATTTGTTTAACAGTAAAGTCCAAATGGGTTTATAAGTACCCATTTTCAGTGAGAAACATTAATACAGTCAAACCTGCTCAATGCCATTGTTAAGGTGGTCAAAAATGAGAAGTAATTTGGGGTTCTTTTGCCTTTTAGTGGCAGTTCCTTAGAGCATCATTATAGTTTATGAAGAGTTAAGTAAAGTATTTTGCTACTGAGACAGTTAATGGGGAAGAGGACTTTTTTTACCTATCATGTTGAATTGAGTAGGTTGTGTGGCTGAAGCAGAAGATAACCATGTCATCAGTGTGTAGTAAGATTAGAAGTTGGGGAAGGCCAAGTGTAAGCTTATTTATAAAAATAGAGAAAAAATGAAGGCAAAACATTCTTTTCCCAAACTTATTTATAATTTTGCAATTTGTGTCCCATCATTAGAACCTCCTAGTGAAAGTCTCCTCCATTGGCCTTACCAGCCCGTCGCTACAAACCTAGTCCTTGTCACCACAATAAACAGAACATGCTGGAGGGATAGATTCCTGTCCCAGAGACTTCCCATACTCTGGAACAAACTACCCATTCATGTCAAGCAAAGCTCCTCATTGGCCCACTTTAAGAAAAATATTGACGACTGGATGGGAAATAAAAAATTCACCCTGGGGATCACTTTTGTGGCACTGCTTGACAGGGCCACAGGAAAATAATTTTCTTGGGCGGCAAAAGCTAGGGAACCTTTTTGGCTAGGCTTATATAGGCCCCAGGGCCAATAGCCTAGTACCTACCTATGAACCTATGAAACTATGAATAGTTTCAAAGTTATCTCTCTAACAGAGCTTAGCCATAAAGTGGTAAAATAAAATGAATCCTCCACTTTTCTCCCATTTTATAGGAATGTCCCTCAAGGTTCCATATTAGGGTTGCCAACTGTCCAGAATCCTTCTGGAATGTCCAGAATTAAAGGGCACTGTCAAGAAAATGGACCAAACAGCATATTGTTCAGAAAAATACCATGAGATTTAATTTTCTTTTAATTAAAATAATATGTTTTTTTAAGGCCATTCTTCTTTAAGAACACCCTTTGTATCCGGTCGCACAGATCCCAAAGATGAAAACAGTCTTCTACATCTGTCCAACTGATTGCTTACATCTTTGTCTTCTGTGTGCAGAATTTGAATTCTTGAAGACATCTTAACTGTGCAGTGGATGGACCACGAACGGACATGTAGGTGACAGCCTTGTTTTATTCAGTAGTCAAAATGTGCCTTTCAGCGGTTTGGTTTCTGATTGTATGTCAGTGTTTCCATGCATTTCTGTAGAAGAAACAGCAAAATACATTCTAAAAGAGGTTTAGTATTCCTAGGATTAAAATAAAATGAAAGAAGCATTGCTGCTTGCCGGGGAACCAACTAATCATTTAAAGTTTCCTTCCTGAAAACTTTTTTTTTCCTTCTTGTGGCATAACTTTGTCAAGAAGTAGAGGAGCTACAGGAGTTTTGATTTGCTTGCTAATGATACCCAAGGAGTCAGAGTTATACTGCCAGTAAGGACTCAGAAATTCCATTTGGACTTAACAGCTAGAAGAAGTGAGGGCACACTATTTATTTAGCAAGAAACGTGGTTTCTAGTCCAGATGTAAGACTTCTTTTTGATCATATTCTGCTATTTAAATGTTTTTTTTCAGTTTTTGTGTATGCCTTTTACTGTCTGCATATTTACCTGAAACTAAAATGCTTAAACTTATTTATTTTAAGTTAATAATGGTTATTAGTCTGATTTAAATGTATGTGGTTGATGCTCTATTTATTAGCTTAAGGGCTTATACATTTTACCAGTGTTCCAAACTGTGCAGTATCTTTCCTTGATATGACAATTGCCTGGCATCTTAAAGACTAATAAGGAAGGAGATGGTTTTGGAAAGTCACCATTTACCACCCCTGTTTGAGAAATGTGTGCATGTGTTGTGGGGGGGGGGGTATGCCAAATAACTGATCAAGTTTCAATTGTTGTTTGTAAATTTACACTGTAATACTTGGCTGAGTCTGAGAAGGATGAAATGATGGGGATTCACTGATTAAAATTCTGATTGGTAGATGTGGACTATGGAGCTTACATGGCTGTAGTGGGAGATAACTATTACCTAAGGCAGAAATGCACAGTTACCATATATCCAGAAGGTCAACTGTAACTTGTGTTTTGATAGGCAACAATAGTTGGAGTCAAATCCTAGACTTTTGGTTCCATTCTTTTAAATATTGGCATATAGTGCAGATATCAAAGCTTGTACCCCTGTTCATCACACCCAGCATAATGTATTTTATTTCACTGATTAATTGTGTTCTGCTATCAGTGTAACCTTTTTAAAATTGAAAGCAAATAAGACAAAATACTACATACTCTGGATGTACTCAGATAGCTCCAATATCCTGTAGAGAAAACAAAAACTGTAAAAGATGTTCAAATTATTTGTCTTTTTGCAAGACAAGGCTGATCTGTGACCAAACAAACTCAGCCTAAGTTGTTGACACATTGAATTAAAATATTATATCGTTCTGCTAAAATTCACTACAAGCTAGAAACCCAATCTGGAATCATAGTAGGCTATAGGATGGCACTATTACAAGGCACCTTCTCATAATTATCTACTGCTGCAGATTAGTTCTGTAACTGTTAGAGATTCTGCCCAAATGTTATGGCACATCCCACTATAGAAAACAATTTTGAAAGATAATACCACAACTGTTTGAGGAATCTGCCATTAGTAACTATGAACCTGTTTACAGTTTGCCATCCATTCCCTATTGAAAAATTACTAGTTTACCATTTTTTAATGTAATATAGCCAATGTATTCTTCATGGGCAGCCGACACTAAATTTGTAGATGAAACACTGAAATATAAAGTTGTTTGCTAGCAGCAACCTTTTCAATACTTACAGAGCTCTTTAATATGGAGTTATTCGGATGACTTTTACTTCAGCAGAGATTGATCATATTGACTGCTATTTGTGGATTGTAATGACAGATGTCTGAGTGGCCTTTTGTGGTTGAAATATTCTGAATTGGGTAATTTTGTCATTGTTGGTTCATATGTTTTGTTGCATTGCTTACTGAAAAAAATGTTCAAAACTACAAACACAGTCTAATAAGTGGTCCTGTATTATACAGGGAATATAATTTAATCATTACATATTATAATTTAATACAATCAGGAAGGTGAATCAAAGACCTTTTGCATTGTCCTAAAAAGGAGTGCAAGGGGCCTATGATTTGAAAGCAGCCTAAAGGTAAACTTACTCCAGCACTGGCCAGATGCATTTTCTTTTAATGTGAGTTTCAATGCTGTTTCAGTGAATATGAGTTTCAAAGGCAGAAAAGTTTTAATGCTAAGTTTGTTTTCATTGTGCGATTGTACTGCTTTGTTTAGCAAACATCTATCAGGGTTGGTACTATGTTGTTTGTGTTTTCGGCTTTTCCCAGTTAGGGGTTGTCACAGCGGAACTCCAGTGCTCTAATGATTGGCAGTAGATTTTTATGGTGCCAAGTTGCCAGCCTGACTCCCAACCTTCAATGAAGGCACGGCCATTTATGCATGTCTTTCGAACACCACTTGACCACGGGGAGGACATGCAGACTCCACACAGAAGGCACTCCAGCCAAGAATCAAACAGGAGAACCTCTTGCTGTGAGACAACAATGCTACCACTGCACCACCGCGGCATACTAGGGCTAGTAGATTTTCTAGGGTTGGTACTATAAAATTTGAAATAAAATTTTTAAATTAAATCCAAATATCTGTAATCATTGTAGAAGTAAAGCAGAAAACAGTATGCACAGTGAGAGTTTTGAACAGTGTTTATGGCAACTGGGAAACAATGGAGAACTAGCAAAGTAATGGAACACTGGAATGGCTGCATGGGGGGGGGGGCACCAAAATTACACACATTTTGCTTTCATATACATGCCAGGAATTTTTGACATGAAAAGTTGGCGACCCTATTCCATATTAGGCTCTCTACTTTTCAACATCTTTATGAATGACCTGCATATTCTACCAGTATGCAGACAATGCACCTTGATTTATTCCGCTAAAACCCTTGCTAATCTGTTGAGGCATGGTTAAACAACTCTCATCTGCTCATCAGTGAAAAAAAAATTAATACTATTTATCCCCAGACAACTGAAACCAAAAGTCATCTTTAACTTAACCTATAACAATATCACTATTGAAGAGATAAATCACACAAAATTAGTCGGCATTATTATAGATGACCATTTACAATATGACCTACACATATCTTTTGCAGTAAAAAAATGACCAAAAACTATGATCTTTATACACAGCCAAAGCCTCCCTCACTGAATCAGGTAGAAAATGCATTGCCTCAACCTTCATGCTACCATCTCTTTCTGTATGATGATCGACTATTCACTACTCTTCAGACCACTCTGTTATGCAAAAAAGAACAATGTTACAATCAAACCACTAAATTTGCAGCTAAACACCATTATAGAACTCACCATTGCTTATCCTTACAATAATAAAACTGGTTTGAACTTCCTCAATTCTGATCACTATTTCAACTCACTAGAATTCATAAGCTCATCTATAAGCCCGACAATTGCTCAAATCTAAAAATCATTTTAACACTGTTCCCTGATAGAATCCTACAATCTAAAGAAAACTCTCTCATCTCAATATCACAGTCTTATAATAATACTGGAGACTCGGTATATTCTAACAGTATTGCCAAAAATTGGAACCTTATTCGTCATTCATTAAAAACAATACAACATAAAAAGAGCATCAAAGCCCAGTTAAACATGCATCTAGCGGACAATTGGCTCTGCTGCTGTGTATTCCCAGGCTAACATCCCCTAACAGTTCCTGTTTTTCACCTGACACCTCCCAATTACTCATACAGCTGACAGAACTCACTACTGTCCCTCAACTGGATCATTATACAGTTGTTGTACTTTCTTATGAATCACCATTTTTACTCCCTCCTTACCTCTTCTGAGACCTGACCACCCCCTCTCTTCATCCCCTTTTTTCTCATTTTCCTCCCACCCTATCATCCCCTACTCCATCTTCCCTCTTCATCCTCCCATCATATTCACATAAATATTTTACATTTTACATTCCTTCTCCATTGCCTCTTTCAAGCTATCTCTACCTATTTCACATTCTAGCTCGTTCTCATTATTCTATATATATATATATATATATATATATATATATATATATATGTGTGTGTGTGTGTGTGTGTGTGTGTGTGTGTGTGTGTATGTGTGTGTGTTTCTTGCTCTTTCCATTATATATCTTTATTTGCTGTTGCATTCTTATTCGAGAAGCATTATAAACTTAAACTGAAGATACATGCTGTCTTGTTCTATTGTGTATGCAGACATATCTGCATGCGCTTCCACGTGTGTGTGTGTGTGTGTGTGTGTGTGTGTGTGTGTGTGTGTGTGTGTGTGTGTGTGTGTGTGCTTCTTCATAAAATGTGTCTCCTCCATCAGGGAAGCAAAAGAAATCAAAATCAGATTGCTTCCTCATCCTCCTCACCTTCATCTCCAATGGAAGTCATAATAATTCAATGAACTTAACTGATTAGTTGAACTGATATTATGTTAACAGTCTAAAGTGTTTCTTAAGATGCAATTCTGAAAAGTCCTTTTAACAGCAGTTTTCCTTTACTTTTCATGGTTCCATCATTTGCATTGCCTCAAAAGCTGATTCTTGGGTTACTAGTAACACAAACAGGTCCGTGTCAGGAGGAAAGTCAGCTTTATTATAAAAAACAAGACTGAGTAAGTGCTTTCACCCACCATTGGGCTTCTTCAGAGTCAGTTAATAATACAATAATCACTGTTTAAATACTTAATAAAATACTTGATTCAAACAATTAATCACATGAGTACCCTGAATCCCATTGAACATTAACACTTTAACATCCAACTTTAATTTTATTCTGATGCTTGCTGAAACAGCGTGAAAGGAGTGAACACACATACTGTGTAAACATAATAAAACATACAGTACCATTGCATACTAAGGTTCCTTAATAAAAAATAAAAATAAAATTAAATAAGTGATCATAAAATGTATTTACAAATGCACTGCATATTATTAAATACACTGAGATTTAAGTTTAACAACACAAGCTGTTGAGATGCTTTCATTAATGCCTGGTGTATTAGAAGCATTCAGGCGTAGCTGCCACAAGCATTCCTTAACTTCTAATAGGGTTTTGAAATCTCCCCCAAACTCTTTCAAAGTTAACTTATCTATAACAAAACATAATTTTTTTTTGTAACTAATACAGGTCTTACTATGACTGAATAGGGCATTGGTGGTCTTCTTATTCCTAATGTCCCTGATGTGTTTCAGTATACGAAGTCTGAGTTTCCTTGTGGTCATCCCCATGTAAAGCATGGTACATGATAGGCATGTAGCCACATAGACAACCATTATTATGTTACAATTGCAATGTCCTGGACACCTTAAAGTTCTTTTGTAACTATAGATTTGAACATATGGTCCATCATTAATGTATTTACAAACACTACATGTACTGCATTTACTCATGTGTGAGGGTCTATTGTCATGACTCATGGGATTTTGCTCAAAAAATTATTTTAAATTGGAACCTCTTCTATCAATAAACTTAGGGGCAATTCCTATTATGTCTTTAATGTCTTGAGTGAAAACACTGTCCCATACAGCATTAATAATCTTCCTAACCTTTGTCCCTGTAGGATTAAATTCCATCACCATTCCAGAAGAATAATTTTGGCTGGGGTTGTCATTTGCAGAGATGTTAACTTTGTCAAAATGTCTATTGCTGCCCATCAGGATGGGCATAAAGTCACTAGATCTTCTCATCTCAATCTCTACACTGTATGTAATAGTTCCATAAGGTATCCTCTATTCCTAAACATGTCAACCAAATGTGCCATTTCAGTCTTGAAACAGACGTCTTGGCTAATCAACCTAGACATCCGTATCATTTGCCCCTTAACCACATTTTTCTTTTGGCGGTCAGGGTGACACCTGTTGTAATGCAAAAAGGAGTTACTATATGTTTTTTTACGAAAGATCTTAGAATGTATTTGCTCATTCTCGACATATAACAGAATATCTAGAAACTCAATTTAATGTTTATCAGTATGATTAGTGAATTTCAAAAACTCAGTTGTTTCATTCAAGTAGCTAATAAATGCTTCCACTTCATTCTTAGACCCCTTCCAAAAATCAGAATATCATCCAAATATCGTAAATATAACATAATTTTGGACATGAAGTCTGATTTGAAAACAAAATTCTGCTCTCAGTCTGCCAATACCAAGTTGGCATAAATGGGTGCGCATCTAGCACCCATTGCAACCCCATTTGTCTGTTTATAATATTCGCCATCAAAGACTATGAAATTATTGTGTAGTACCATATCTAGTAATTCCACCAAGAAGCTTCTCTTTACTTGATGTAAATTACTATATTTCAAAAGATTATTGTTAAACATTTCCAACCCGATCTGGTGAGAGATCACTGAAAACAAATTGATGACATCAACTGTCACAAACCAAAATTCATCTCTAACATCAACCTTGGTATTCCTAAAACAATCCAAACAGTGCCATGAATCTTTCAAAATGTGTGGTAATTTGTCCAGTATATTTTTGCATGTAATATCAATATAGACCGCTAGGGTTTCAGTCTTGGAGCCCTTTGCTGCAACATTGGGCCTAAATGTAGGGCAATTTTCATTCTTATGGATTTTAGGAATGCCAAATATTGATGGAATCTTGGGATGTTTCACTGAATGATATTTAAATTCATTATGTGAGATAATCTCCTCACACAGATATTCATAGAGCTGCCAATCAATTTTTGTATAAGCTCATTGTACATCAGATTTTGAGACTGTCTCATAAGTTTCCACATCATTGAGTAATGAATGCATTCTACATTCATAATCAATATTGGTCATAATAACCACCCTTCCACCTTTATTGGGTTTCATAACCCTGTATTGGTTACTGCTAGATAATTCCTTAAGGCAAAATCTTTCTGAAGTGGTCAGGTTACTGTTGGACAGTGTTTCTCTTTCCAAACATCTACGTATTTGTATCCCACACAAATGCTCAAAAATCATAACTGCTGGGTTGTAGGGTGGAATAAAGACACTACTCAAACTTAAATATTTGTTGCCCAAGTCAGGGGAAGGTTTGTTGCCAAAAAATAATCTTAAATTACCCAATGCTCTTTTCAATCATAGTAAGACCTGTATTAATTACAAAAAAATTGTATTTTATGTTATAGATAAGTTAACTTTGAAAGAGTTTGAAGGAGATTTCAAAACCCTATTAGAAGTTAGGAATGCTTGCGGCAACTACGCCTGGATGCTTCTACTAAACCAGGCATTAATGAAAGCATCTCAACAGCTTGTTTTGTTAAACTTAAATCTCAGTATATTTAATAATATACAGTGTGTCTTTCGGCTTTTCCTAGTTAGGGGTCGCCACAGCGGAACTCCGGTCTGCTAATGATTGGTAGTTGATTTTTACGTGCCGAGTTACCAGCCCTGATGCACAACCTTCAACGAAGGTATGCCCATTCATGCATGTCTCCACACAGAAGATGCTCTAGCTGAGAATCGAACCGGACAGCGTCTTACTGAGAGGCGACAACGCTACCGCAGCACCACCACCACGGGTCTATTTAATAATATACAGTGTATTTGCAAATACATTTTATGATTACTTATTTAATTTTATTTTTAATTTTTATTAAGGAACCTTAGTATGCAATGGTACTGTATTTTTTATTATTTTTTATTATGTTTACACAGTATGTGTGTTCACTCCTTTCACGCTGTTTAAGCAAGCATCAGAATAAAATTAAAGTTGAATGGTAAAGGGTTAATGTTCAATGGGATTCAGGGTACACGTGAATAATTGTTTTAATCAAGTATTTTATTAAGTATTTAAACAGTGATTATTGTATTATTAACTGACTCTGAAGAAGCCCAATGGTAGGTGAAAGTGCTCAGTCAGTCTTGTTTTTTATAATAAAACTGATTTTCCTCCTGGCACAGACCTGTTTGTGTTACTAGTATTGTTTTGTTCACTTCATAGTCGTGATTCTGGGTTACTGTTTTCTAAGCATTTTTTCCATTTCATACTGATGTCTTCAGCTAACTGCTTGACTGTCTAATTTTTGTATAGTTTTATCATTATTATTATTATTATTATTATTATTATTATTATTATTATGCATCGGTACATGGTCTTATGTTGCTATTTTACCGGCAAGAAGCTTTTATGAACTAAAGTGCATGAGTTAAACCTAATTCCTCTGAGGCCAAAATAAAAAGCATTCAGTGTGACTTATGTTTCTCAGTGGTCCAGTAACACAATTAGCCTTGCTATTTTTCTAAAGCCACAATAAAACACGACACTAGCTACAACCTGCTCTAAAGCCTGTTTCAGACAGTACCTTTTTTATTTATGCATTTGCTTTTCAAAACTAGGTAAGCTCTCCAAACAAGTTATATGCTTGGATTTATAGTTTGTCAGGAGTGTACAAAAAAATTATACAGTGAAAGCAGAAAAAAAAATCACCCCATCTGCAAGCAGTGTGTTATCAAATAAAATGGAAAGCAGAGTAGAAGGGTTATGGTATCCCCAGTTTTTATGGAAAAAATGAATAAAAAGACAAGCAAATGATTTTTTTTTAATATGCATATCTTAAAACAAAACTGGTAGCTTTTATTAAGGACAATAACTTCTGTTTAAAGGAAATACACTCAGTTCTTGTGTTTCGTATTACCATGTGTAGCTTGGTTGTTTCAGAGCTGCAGTAAGTGATGACTTCAGAGAAACATTGCTTGTATAGTTGCACTTGTTACTTTGTGGTTTTCTAACACCAAAAATGAAACTGAACCTTCCACACCAGTGAGAGCATGCTGCTTTAAGGTTATTAAAATACCAAACAGAAAGTTAGGCTTCTTAATCAAACTTTATCATATACAGCATTTTATTGTGGGAAGACTCTCTCTCTCTCTCTCTCTCTCTCTCTCTCTCTCTCTCTCTATTTATTTCTATTGATTTACAGCATCATTTTTTCAACATCTTAGTTTCACCTTATGGCTCATATTCTACACCATTTCTTGACTGAATTGACACTATATATATATTTTTTGCTAACTATTCAAAGTTAAGTTTTTATTTCTTGTTTGTTAACGAGGTAAGATCACAGATCACGTGTTCATTTTCATGGGTGACCTAGGAGCATTGTCTGGTAGAATCATACAATTTGCAAGTGGAAGCTGAGGGAGTCAAACTTAGAATTACAAGAGGTAGCTCATTAGTCTTACCCCTCAGAGATAAATTGTAAAACTAAGTTTTCATGGCTTTGTCTGATTCCTTCATGTTTCACTGTAGTTGCTTATGCAGCTTCTGTCAAGTCTGATACATGTTCTGCCTGCAACTGCCATTTCATTACAGTATGATTTACGTATCTGCTTTAATTTGTGGGACAATTTCTGACCAAGAAGTGACCGAGTATAATTAATATCAGTTAGGCAGAAGGTATAGCAGAGGTGGCGCAGACATAGCTATAAAGTGTGTCAAAATAGGACTTGAAAGGTGTAGGCTGAGAGTGTGTGAGTGCGTTTGTCTGCAAGTATGCGAGTGTGTGTGTGTGTGTGTGTGTGTGTGTGTGTGTGTGTGTGTGTGTGTGTGTGTGTGTGTGTCACATACTTCTCAACTGTCCAGATTTTGGCAGAATGGAAAAATTTTATCTTCATATTTTTAGTCTACACTACAGTGGGGAAAAAGGCATATACCTTTCACTTACCTTACAATAGTCTACATGCTGCCACTATTATGCCCTTTTCCCCACTGTAGTGTGAACCTGGAGTTAGTATATATAGTTAGAGGGGGTGTAGGGGGTGCAGCCCCCCACATTGGGGGGTGTGGGGGGTGTAATCCCCCAAGTAGTCTGTTTTTATATGGGTCTATATTAGATCACTGAACGCTTAAAAAAGTGAACGGTGATTGATCGAACTTATGTAAGCGAAAGCTTACAATCTCGAACTGTCAGAAAAGCGATTTTTTTCCTAGGGAAAAAAATCGCTGTTCCAAAACACATACACACAACACAACCACACCAAACAAACATCAATCCACACACATACACCTAAAATCTGACACCTAACCCTACACTAAACTATACACACACCACTAACTATCCACTCACCTTAACCCAAACCCTAACCCCAAGGTCTGTCACAATCACACACTCACCTCATCCGCTCCCTAACACTAACTCACCTAACCCACCCTAATCCTCATGTCCACACAATCGCACACATACCTAAGCTGCGCCCTAACCCTAACTCACCTAACCCGCCCTAACACTCACATCCACACAATCGCACACTTACCTGAACCCGACCAGTAACTTTCCACCACAGCACTGAAAATATCGAAGCAACAGAAACGGACAACCAAATTCTTTCCCTAGGAAAAAATTCGGGTTTCTGTTGCTTCGATATTTTAAGCTTTCTCTTACATAAGTTCGATCAATCATTGTTTGTTTTTTTAAGCATTTGGTGATCTAATATAGACCCTTCTATATGGTCCAGTTTACAATTTAGTATGTTGAAATTCAGTGTTATGGGTTTCAATCTTATGGCTTTCAGTCAAGTGACTTTTCAGTCTTTTGAAATTTCAGTCTTATGGTTTCAGTCAAATGAGGGATCCATATATATATATATATATATATATATATATCTATATATATATATATATATATATATATATATATATATATATATCTATATATATATATATATAGATAGAGAGATAGATAGATACATATGTATGTCAGACATGACACTAAGGATGGAGAACAGGGTTTACCTTTTTGTAGGTCCCAAGGAGGCTAGAGCCCAGGGTTCAAAGATGATAGCTAACATGT
This sequence comes from Protopterus annectens, assembly GCF_019279795.1. NCBI lineage: Eukaryota > Metazoa > Chordata > Ceratodontiformes > Protopteridae > Protopterus > Protopterus annectens. Next base: position 1,217,712,714 of record NC_056745.1, read on the forward strand.
AAGGTTGACAAATGTAAGGTGCACCATTTGGAAAGCAGTAGTCGAAGAAGTGTAAAAAGAATTGGATAGTCTAGCTGAATGCAATGGAAAAAGACCTAGAGTTGATTGTCCTTGTAATTATGAGTCACAGTGGAGAAGAGACTCGAATACTACACTGTGAGGAAAAAAAGGATGGACTCTTAAGACAGACAGCTGATCTAACCATTATACAATGCACAGGTGATTTTAGCTGGAGTGCTTTGCCCAAGTCTGGAATCAACATATGGCAATAGATATCAATAGACATTAAATTAACACAAGTGCTGCAGAGAAAATATTATCAAGGTGATTAGAGAACTGGTGAGAAATGTGTATAAGGACAAACTGGACAGCCTGGGGGTATATTCACTGGGGAATAAGGTAGAAAAAAGGTAACTAAGACTTCTAAATGGCTAAATCTGAGAAAGAATGAGTAAAGAAGTAAGGGCAGGGCATAACCTACGGCTGGAAAGGGTCATCGTTTGTGTTTATCTGAAGAATTGCTTCATAACAGAAAGTGTTGCAGATGGATGAGATTAATTTAAGATGAAGTGGCACACAGCAAATCCCCTTACACCATTAAAAGCGTTTAGGATATATGGAAGGAAAGATAATTGTGAGAGGCGAAGGTGACAGCTGTAATGACATTACTGTCTATCTGTAAGTATATGTACGTATGAATGTAAACACATAACTTTCTAGTGATTTATAGTATCAAGTTACAATGTACAATGATTCTAAAGTACTAGTCTGTTTATTAGCATCATGGTGGTCAAAAGTAAATACTCTTTGCAAGGCAGGCAACCAGATTTAGTTCTAGTGATATCAGTTCAACTAGATTTGAAGTTTTTATTCTTAAAAGTACTGAGACAAACAAATAAAGTATTAGAGAGCTTAGTCAGATCTGCAAACCTTTTATTTAGGGCCAACTTTTTATTATTAAAGATAATTGTGGGCCTTTGGAGTTTGGCAAGAGCCTTTAAACAAGGTACATACAGAAAAAAAATCAAGTGATTGTGAGAATAATTTAAAGCATTTCCAATTAAAAATACAAAATAATGATCCAGACAATAATCCTGGAAAATAAATGGTGGTGAATACAACAGCGGTGATGGTAGAAAGACGGACTCCAGCATTAAATATTAGGGTCTATATCACTTTGTCGAACTTTTAAAAGTTCGAACATCATATGGTCGGCACCATATGATCGACTTTTTAAAAGTTTGAACGTTTCAACGGAAATCTCTGTAGAGTGCGGAATGTTAAGATTTCCCTTTCTGCACTGTAGTGCAATCTTGGAGTTGGTATATTTAAAGAGCATGGCGTGTGGGGGCGCAGCCCCCCCACTTGGGCAGTGCAGGGGGGCTTTCCCCCTGCTTAAACCTTTCAGGTAGGTTCTTTCTTTGGTTTATTTTTGTTTTTATTACATTTTCGAACTTTTAAAAGTTCGATCATATGGTGTCGTCCATATGACGTTCAAACTTTTAACAGTTCGATTATGTAATATAGATGCAAATATTACAATTCCATGTCTGGCTTTGCATGCCTGGAAATTACATTCCAGTGTAAGGTATCATAATATCCCTAGTTTGGCTTTTTAAGTTTAATTAGATAATTACTTATCACACTTAGTAGGATAAATAAATTGTTTACTGGCCTAGCACAATTCACTGTATCAGCAGTAAGAAACGTTCTGTAACCTAAAACATGATGTAATGCTCTGTTGAATTGTGCAGATAATATTTATTTGTATTTATTTAATTGTCTATTGGCAGATACATAGTTTGACCCTTTTAGCCATGCCAAGGGCGCTGTATCCCATCCAACATCAGAATAATCCCATAATGTAACAGAATAATAACATTTGGGTTTACTATCTGCAGAATCATATTTTATGGTATATTTTATGTCTCTGCTTTGTTTTTTTTTTTCTTCTAAGTATTTGTGGTGTCTTGCTCCATGTCAGTACTCCACCAGTCCTATGTTATGACTTCATGGCCATGAAACACCGTGAATGCTGACTAAACAATGCTAGTGGTCACTGCAGTTTTAGTTACACTATGACGGCTTTGCCAAGAGTTTGGTCACTTTGCTACATTGGATACACCAAGTTTTCTTTTTGTTCTTTTCCTTTCTGTACTGCTGTACTGTAGAACTTCATCTGAGGTTGTTAGAAGTAACAACAGACACAGTAGGACAGATCCATTGCCACATATAATACCTTTGATTGATTGTGCACAGGACCTGCAGTATTACTTTCTTTATTAAAAGTAAACTGGTATCTGTGTGTCAGATGTAATGTTTTTTACATGGTCCTCATACATTACTTAGGGAAAAAAATCAAGTGATATTTATCAAATATTTATCAAATGCTTATTAGTAAATATATATATATATATATATATATATATGTATGTGTGTATATTATATATAGATATAGATATATATGGTAGAACTCATACAAAGAAAAGCTTCCTTTGCGTTACAGTCTGTCAAAAGGTTGACTTAAGATCCAGCATCACAATATCTTTTATATAGAAACGAGATCTGTATAAAATAATTAACTACATACTGTAGTTTGTAGGTTCATAGTTGGAATGAAATGTTCTGTGCTTGGTGGTGTTCAGCTTCACATTAAATATTTTTCTGTCTAACTGACAGTTGGTGCTGTGTTCCTTTTGGTTTGCATATGTATATATATATATATATATATATATATATATATATATATATATATATATATATATATATGTGTGTGTGTGTGTGTATGTGTGTGTGTGTGTGTGTGTGTGTGTGTGTGTGTGTGTGTGTGTGTGTGTGTGTGTGTGTGTGTGTGTGTGTGTGTGTGTGTGTGTGTGGCTCTGCATATATTCCACATTTTAGAGCAGATACGATCAAACCTGTTTTATGGCATATTTGCACATCTTTTCAGTTCCATACCTAGTTTGCTAAATAGTTGCAATCTGCAAGTCATCAATTTATTTGGCTTCAGGCAACACAGAGAAAAATGAAGATATGAACACTTAGTACTGTATATTCCTTGACAACCTAGACACATTTTCTTATTCATTCCAAGCAGCACTATGTTTGCTGTACTCACCTGAGAGCCAGTAAGGAGAACTTCTACTTCCACATGTTCTGTCCATTGAAATAGGCGTTATGTAAATGCATGCATCTTCCATGACAAGTACAAGCAGACAATGCTAGAAATCAATGCAATGAAAGAAGATGCTAGAAATCACTGTCTTGGTCATGTAGGTTGTGAGCGAAGGTGGGAGGAGAGAGGAAGTGGGAGGGACATGAAGGGGAGAGCTATTGGAGTCATAAGAGTTTGCTAATCCAGAAGTTAGAATGCTAACAAAAGATCAACAACAACAGATCATTAATTCATGGTAATGCAGTTATGACAACACTGCACTCACTGTTAAATAAAGGTAGTCTTTGAGATAGTTTAATATAAAAACTGAGCAGCTAAGAAGGAAGGGAAGAAATTTGGTCAATGCCTTCATTATGTTTTTTTTTCTTCTGCATATCATTTATTTATATATTGATTAAGCAGCTAAATCTTGGGGTTACTGCCCATTTTCAGGAATTACCCAGAGGGATTTCAAGTCACAGAAATTGTTTTAAGTAAACTTAAGAGCTGCATTGGAAAAAAAAAACATATGCACTACTTTCATGCAGAAGCACAACTGTGCACATATATAACAAAATAAACTAAAAGAACAACATTGCATCATACATATCAGCTAAGCGATAACAGAATACCACCTAGAGAATATTAATGCCTTTTCTGATCCTAACTTTATTTCCTTATTTATGTCTTTATTTATTTGCTTTTGTTTATTGGGAGAATACAACTGGACAGTCCCCATTTTCAGCGAAGGCCTAGAAAGAAAATCTCCAAGACATAAAGAAATACAACCTTACAGTCTTATACATTTGAGGCAGACAAATGCAGTTTTGATGTTTTCCCCAACTGCAATAAAATGTTGGTAGAAATATTTATCAGTGCATAATATACCACAAAAATAATGTTAAAAGGCACATTGGAGGACAACAAGTAAACAGGTGTTATAATAGTTGCAGGTATGGAGAGTGAAGTTCACTGCATTAAAGTGGTATTAATATCAATAAGATATGACATGATAAGCACTCGTCAATAGCTCTGGGTGAGTTTGATCTATCATATGTAATGATGAGTGACTCTATCAGTCCCGTAAAAAAATGCTTCAGGGTACCACCTGAATAAATCCAGCCACCAGACCATATAGGTCATTACCAGCCACTACTCTTCTCACAGGGTGACCCTGGAGGTTGACCACACCATTCTCCAATGAAGAGACTTTGACTCCCTTTTTTAGATGACCATAGAGGCCATGAACAAGTTCTGTAGGTTGACGTCCACAGGTTAAACCTCATCACTCTGCAAAGACACAGGCATTGTGCTTGTTGGTGACCCAGCAGTAGATGTGTTAGCCAAGGTAGGGTGCAATGGCCCTCAGCTCACCATTGCCTACACTTTGCTGATCCTGCAGAAAAACAAAACAGCTAGGCAAGAAATAACAACAAACTAATAAATGCAATAGATTTGTAAAGTGTCATTAATATGTGTTACTGTTTAATAGTATGTGACTGCCAACACCATACTCCTCTGCTTGGAGAGCCTATCCTACCTCATCTGACAGGCCATACAATTTTTTTCTATCTCCTGTTTTTACAGAACATATAAAATAGAAAGTAATCAGCACAGCATATCCCCGACAACAGATGTCAATTACAGCTACAGGTGCTAGGCATCATGTACTGTGCTAAACCAAAAACAAAATCCTTAAAATAAAAAGGTAGCACCCTCCTCCTAACCTCTTTGTCCCACTGGTATGGTGTTTCCATGATTCACTATATTTGTGCCTGCACTAATAACCAATCTGAGTGATGCCTGGGGCATAACTTAGTGACCTGGCAAGCTGGTGTCAGGCGTAAATTTTATAAAGGGAACCCTCATTCTCCTCTAACAGCTGCTTGCAATACTCATTGTGCAGCTGATAAATGAAGTTTTACAACCTCTACCAGG
>NC_056745.1:1217730305-1217832805 GCF_019279795.1 Protopterus annectens
AGAGGAAACATAAATCGTGCTGTACAGCTATGAAAACTCAGCATCCAATCTATTCACTTCCCTTTTTAGCTGTTATTTCAGAAATATTAATGTCTGCACTAATGAGCTGCAGCAGTATTTCTAGGCTCTTTCTCTGGTCTTATTATTTTAATTTGACATGCAGAGAGTTTTTGTGTGATAGGTGTATAGCTGTCTGTTAACCTGCCTGCCTGCCATCTTGTGTGTTTGCCTTCCTTTCTCTATGTCAGTCGGTCTGATTATCAATGTGTTTATCCAGCTATATATATATATATATATATATATATATATATATATATATATATCAGTCTATTTCTCTAATACCTCCTTTGAGCAAAAACTGAAATAAACATTTAGAAAATGAAGACGGTATTGCTCTGGACACTTGGCAAATGTTGCATATTTCTCCTTTAATGACCTTATACATTTACAGTGGAGAAATAGTTGAATCTTCAACTCATTTCAAATATCCATGGTTTGGTTAGGCTAATCACTTCCTTCCCTCTCCAAACTGGCAAAACAAAGAGGCAAAATCCCTTTACATCTAAGGATACCCCCTCATTTTGTCCATACCCTGTCTTCTGAAGCAAGAGATCATTCCTAGCCTTAGTGTGTCTTTGTAGCTCCATTATCTCAAAATCCTGATAAATAAAGTTTGGAGATTAGTCAAGCAGGCCAATAACCTACACTACAACTACCTCACACTTTGAAGAGCAAATGGACTACTCATGTGATAAAAGTACTTTATTGTTCACCTGCTCTCTGATATCCAAATAAGTAAATGAAGGGTAACTGCTTCAAAATTCGCTGCCTCTGCTCCCTTTTGACACACTCAGACTTCTCAAATTGTTTACCTTTTCTTTTCTATCACTTACCATGTTCTCAGAAAACTCATTCTAACTCTTAAAGCTGTGTCTAACTCTGAATGGACAGTGGAGCAGTATGTCATATCTCACAGGACTAGTTATACCCTTTTTCTCATTCTCCAGCTTTTCAATATGCTGCATATAGGTTCAAAGGTAAGTACTAGGCTAGCTGCCTTTGCGGGCCATTTTGAGCCTAGCCAATTTCCCATTTGGTTATAGATTGCCCTTATCATCCCATAGTCAATAATTATATATTACCCCTAATAAGAATAATTGAGATCATACATAAATAGTTTTAGGGGACCCATGCATGAGATGAAGCATTTAGGAGCTGCCTCTGTCCATTAGTACTACAGGGGGCAGTCCTGGAGTGAATTTTTTGTTTCCCTTACATTGATCCAAGTTGTACTTGAAAATGGACAGGGATGAATTTCGTTTTCTGTGAATGAGGATTCTGTTTCACAGTAGCGGTTTCCTCCAAACCATTCTGTTGATGTTGCAGAAAAGGTTTAGATCACTAGACTGAGTATTCTTTATGCCATTTCACTTGATGATGTTCAGTAAATCCACCAGTAATGGGCTGGAGAACGCCTTGGATGCCAGACAAAGATTACCTCTTACAGTCTGTAGAATACCGAGTATAATTACAGAGCTTTGAGTTGGTATATGTAGGGCATGTTGTTTAAGCCTTGTATACTTTTGGTAAAGTATCTCTATGTGCATTCCAGTTGTTGCATGTGTCTGGACAGATACATCCCAAAGGGTGCATTATATTCAATGACTGGCCTAATGAGGTTCGAGTAAAGGGGAGCAATGACATCCCTAAACTGAGCAAGATAGAAGGTATTTCATACAACAATAGACACGTGTTGGTCAAAAGTTAGGTCACTGTCCACACAAGTTCCTAAATACAGAACAACTGGGTCAACTTTTACGGGCATATTGTCAATGTGGTAGTTCCCTGGGGTAGATGATTTCCCAAAGGATACAGTTATAGTGTCACCTTTGGAGTTTGTTTATATAGGGCAAAGAAAATGTGGAGGGCAAACCTGCCTCACAACATACTGAACAAGGATTTTCCACTTAGAAGCAAACAGGAATTTTTTATGACTTAGTTGTCACAGAAATAAGCTTTAAAGCAAATAGGTTTTGGTCATTCATAGTGAAACTGTCTATATGCCTCTTTCTTTCTTTCTTTCTGTATCCATCGGTGTATTCTATTATCCTCTCCATCTCTCTGTTATGTATATGTGTGTATGTCTGTGTGAGTTTATCTATTTAACTACTCTAGTGCTATATTTTAACCTTTCACCCCAAGACTCAACAAGAAGAACATCACTAAGGAAAATGTCAAGTATAGACCAGTACTTACAAACTACATAGGTTCATAGGTTCATAGGTGTGTACTAGGCCAACAGCCCTGGAGCCTTTACAAGCCTAGCCCATATAAGTACCCTGGCATCGTGCTGCTGTTAGTTTCCAGTGCCTCTATCAAGCAGAGCCATTTCTCTTGAAAAGGGCCAGTGAGGTGCTCTGCTTGATATGTATGAGAAGTCTATTCCATAGCATGGGCAGTCTCTGGGTTATAAGCCTGTCCATCCAGCACATTCTTTTGATAGTGGTAATGAGGTTGAGGTCACTGGAGCGTGTGGTGCGGAGGGACTGAGATTTCTTTAGATGTAGCATTTCTAACCTAACTGGATCAGACATGGCTTTGTATGTCAAGCAGAGATAGAGATCACCTCTAAGTAGGCGATATGAGACAGAGAATAGTTGGAGTTTTTTGAGTCTGTCCATATAGGACAAGTGTTTAAGGACCAGGATTCTCTTTGTTAGGTACTTTTGCGGACTCTCCAATTGTTGCTGGTGTCTAGTGAGGTACATGCCTAATGGGGCATTGTACTCAATGACTGGCCTAATGAGGGAAGAGTAGAGGGAGACAATGACCTCTTTCTTCCTGGATGCAAAACCCTTAGTAATGAGATGTGCCACATAGAAGGACTTTCTGACCACAGTGGCAATGTGGTCATCAAAAGAGAGGCTGGTGTCAACCTGTGTTCCCAGAACTCTTATAACAACTTCTGTGTTCAGTGGACTACCATCGATGTGGTAATTCATGGGAACTGGGTTTTTCCCAAAGGGGATAACGACACATTTTTTGGCATTGAGCTTAAGGCCATGGTTCTAACACCAGTCATTGGTCTCAGTGAAGTCTTTCTGTAGGATGTCAGCATCACTTGGGGAGTTAATAATAGCTCCCAACTTGCAATTGTCTGTGAGCTTTGTCAGCTAGAGACCCTTTGTGTTGGCCTGGACTTCAGAAAAGTAGATACCAAACAGGAGAGGACCCAGGACCCAACCCTGTGGGACTGCACTCATGACTTGTCAGCAGTCTGACTTGGAGTCTGCTACTTTCACACTGTGGGTTCTATCTGTGTGCCAGTTTGCAACCCACCTAGTGATATAGGGGTTGATGCCAGGCTTAGTGAGTTTTTCTATGATTCCTGAATGGAAATGGTATCAAACACCTTGGCCAGATCAAGGTAGGCTGTATGAATCACCTTGCCTTCATCCACAGCTCTGGTGACTGACTCAAAAAAATCAACCAAGTTGAGCAGGCATGATCTACCCTTCACAAAACCAAATTGTCTGGGATCCACAATTTGGAGATTTCTTATATCCTTGTTTATTAGGTCCATGATGATGTGTTCCATAGCTTTGCATATCAGACTCATCAGGCAAATGGGGTGATAGTTCCCAGGGTCTGTAGTCGCTCCCCCTTTGTGGAGAGGGATGAGTGTAGCAGTGCACTATTCGGTAGGGACAATGCCTGAGGTGAGGCTGTGATTGAACAGGGCACACAGGTGAAGTGCCAGTTCACTCTGTAACTCATGTAGAACACAGCCAGGGATATTGTCAGGTCCCATAGAAGCTGTATTCTTGGCCTTGGACAGTGCTGTTTTAACCTGTGCAGCAGTAACACTGGGTGCCTGGGTATTGCCCTGGAGATTCTTTACATAACTATAGAAGGCCTTGTGGTTGCCTTTACTATCTGCTGCAATTCTGTTTTCATAGCTAGCTTTAGAGGACTTAATGCGGGATCTCAACTTTTGTTGAGACTTATAAGGGAGTTTTTCCAGTATTGGGACTTCACCTTATTCCACATTAGTTTCCTCCTTCTGTTGTAGAGTTTGTATATGGCAGGGGACCACCAGATCGGCTTCCTTTTTTTGGCAGAGAGTGTCTTGGTTCTATTGAGTATGGCAAGATCCATGCATTTGTGTACTTGTTTGTACAGTGCATTGGTGTATGATTTGGCAGTCGCGCAACTATTCTCCATTTGCGTGGGTGCCATGAAGTTATCTAAAGTGAAAACCCTTGCACTGAAAGCTGCAGTAAGCACAGTACAAAGACCAATAATTTCCTTTAGGGGTCTCACCTACATTCAATTACTAACATACACCATTTTCTCCTTCAGTACCATCTGTATGTCGTAATATAACAGAGACATCAGGAAGAGAATGATCATCATCTAGAGGCTGACATCCTGGATGTGTTCATTGAAACTTCTGAAGCCAAACTAGGCACAAATAAAACCTGCTTTCTTTGAGTTTGATGAAGACTCTGTGATGCCATTGAGTGAAATCAGGCTGCATCAGAAGTCATTCTTTTTATGACTGGTCTTGCATACCTCTCAACTGTTCAGTTTTTGCCTCATATTGTTTTGTCTTTTGCTCATACAATTTGAGGTGTTCTGGCAAATCACTGGGATGATCTGAGGACTGAATTCACTAAATATTGACATACATTTGAGTTTCAGACTTCAAATCCTTCAGAAAATGCATGTTAATACAAACCCTGATATTCTAGCTACTTTCTAAGTTTATAAAAGCAATATTTAAAGTCTGTCCCTATTTCTGGGCCTTTGTACCCCAATTTCCATAGGCTTTGTCCAGATTTCTTGCACTAAATGTTGAGAGGTATGCTGGTCTGTCAGAGGAATGTTTGATAAGTTCTTGCAATGTAGCTGCAGGACATGATCCTGTCAGCCACATCCAAGATGCATTTGTCATAAGTATTTGCTGTTTAGGTCATGGCAAATCAGTAAAACTAACTCTGTTACAGGCACAGGGGACCCTGGGTGGCAGGACTGCTGTTTACCTCCATATGACATTTGCTTCTTGGATAGGTTTACAGAAGGAACAGGAAGAGTTAGGGAAATAAAAACAGCAGACAGTCTTTTCTTGTCTTTTAAAATCTTGAGCTTGAAATTTTCCCCAGAATGACATTGGCATGAATCCAAATTGTTTAAAAGGGAAGAAAATTGTGGACGCATGGGGTCATGCATGTTTAATTAATCCAGGGGATAAATGCAGCAGAGTGCACCAGTGTAGATATGCATGATCCTTGAGGAAAGATCAAGGAATAACTTGTCAGTAAGAGGCCCCCTAAGAATATATCTTAGCAGCACACATATTGCAGCTGGCATCTCTAGGTAAAAAATAAATAAATAACAAAAAATATGACTATAAAGCAGTCATGTACAAATATCAGATTGCTTGAGGACTCTGAGGAAATAGAAGACTGACTCCTAATTCATTTCTTGCAATCCTGGGCAGCCACCACACTGGAGCTACATACTTGTACACCTGTTCACCTTGAACATCCACAACTGATCTTGTCACTCAAAGTGGCACCACAGAAGAGACCAATGGCTATAGTTTTGTAATTCTAAAGATTTCAAGTAAAATAAAAAATATTTCAGATAACATGGTGTACTACACAATAAATATTAAGAGGTTTATAAATCTGTAAGGACAATTGATTTAAAACACAATAAGCAGGCAGACAGGTTCATAGGTGTTTGCTAGGTTAATGACCACAGGGGCCTTTTTTATGCCTAGCCATGCAATCCAAATAATAGGCTAACTGCCCTTGTGCACCATTTTAAGCCTAGTCAGTTATCCCATATAAGAATCAAACCCTGCACCTTGTTTCTATAAAGCAAACATCTTAACCATTAGGCCATCCTCACAACCAAAATTTGAACCCCTGTCTAGTCTTACAAACTATAGATCACAGTACTTATCGCATGTACCATGGCTTAAGTTAAATCTGGCCTCTGATCTCCATGCAGAACATATCAGTATTGAAGCTACTATCCAGTGTATGATCTATTTGAAATTATATGCACCATATGAGTCAGAGTACCCACAGAGTCTTTGAGTCACTGGGCCAAGCCATTTATTTATGTGCCAAACCAGGGATGAATTTAAATGCCAAACCAGGGATGAATTTCCAGTTCCCCATCCGGTTGTCCAAGTTACACTTGAATTGGGTTAGGGAGGAACTCTGCTTCACGTAGATGATGTGCCTATTCCAGAGAAGTGGTAGTCTCTGGGATACATGCCTGACTCTCTATCAGGTCCTATTTATATCACAGACAAGGTTTAAGTCTTTAGAATGGGTAATTATGGTGATCGTTGATTTGCAGATATGCAGGAAGTCCATCAGGATGGGATCTGACAATGCCTTGTATGCCAAACATAGATCTCTCCTCAACAACTTGTAAAAGACAGAATAGAAGGATAGGACCTTGAAGCGGTCTGCATAGGACACTTTACTTACACCTTTATTCTTTTAGTGAGAGACCACTGTGGATGTTCCAGTTGTTTGATATGCCTGGTTAGGTACACACCGAAGGAGGCATTGTACTCAATGACAGGTCTGATGAATGTCAAATGCAGTGGAACAATGACATTTCTGGACCTATATGGCACAGAAAAATAACTTTCCTGGGTGGCATAAGCTATGGTACCTTGCTGGCTAGTCTTACATAGGCCCTTGGGCCGATAGCCTAGTACCTACCTATGAACCTATGAACCTATACTTGTTTATAAGTTATTCAACATAGAATGATTTCCTTACTAATATAGACATGTAATGGTCAAAGGTTAGATTACTGTCTATGTGTGTCCCCAAGTCCTCAACTACTTGGTCAGCTCTTAGGAGTGTGTTGTCAATATGATAATTACCAGGAGAGGATGACTTCCCAAAGAATAGTATTATACCTTTCTTGGCATTTAGTTTTAGTCCATGCCTCTAACACCAGTTATCTATGTCAGCCCTTCCTGGAGAAGATTTGTGTCAGTGGGGGATTCTGCAACTGCTCCTTATTTGCAATCACCTGCAAATTAAGTCAGCCAGAGGCCATTGATATTAGCCTGGACTCTGGAGAAGTAAATGCCAAAAAGGAGTTGTCCCAGGACCGATTCCTGAGGGACTCCACTTGTGATAGGCCTATTTGTAGAGGTGGACTCCCTATTTCTAACTTCCTGTGTCCTGTCTATGAGCCAGATGGCTGTCCACTGGGTAACATAAAGGTTTATACCTAACCTTTTGAGTTTGTCAACAATACTCAAGTGAGATATGTCAAATGCCTTGACCAGGTCAAGGTTGGCAGTGTGAACCTTTTTGCCCTTATCCATTGCTTTGGTGACCTTCTCAAAGAAATCCACCAGGTTGAGTAGGTAAATTGGGTTGGGTCCAATGTCTGGAGGTTTCCTATGCCATTACTGATCATCTCCATGATAATTCTTTCCATGGCTTTGCATATGAGACTAGTGAGACTTATGGGTTTGCAGTTTCCACAGTCTGTAGATAAGCTCACATTTGTGCAGAGGGATGACTGTTGCTATTCCCCATTCGTGTGTCACAAAGCTTGTTTGCAGGCTACAGCTAAACAGCAATTCCAGAGGGCCTGATAGGTCATATTTCATGCTATTTAGAGGGCATCTTGGGACATTGTCTGGGCCCATTGAGGGAGTGTTCTTGGCTATAGAGAGAGCATTAATGACCTGTGAGCCCATTGATGCAGTATTCTTGGCCTTAGAGCATTAATGACCCTGCTTCCCTAGTGATGGCTGGGGAGTTATGTTTGATAGCATTTCCTGAAGGAAGGTTAAGGGAGAGAGAGGGGTAAAGTGGGAGGTGAATTTGTCAGTCAGTAGGTTTGTTATACCTTCTGGCTCAGTATAGGTGACTTCATTAACAATGAGCTCTGCACACAATTGTGTATTGCCTTTGAGGTTGTGGACATAGCTAAAGAATGCCTTGTGGTTGTCCCTGGCCTGATAGGCAACATTTCCCTCAGAGTTGGCTTTGGTAGACTTTATTTGTCCCCTAAGTTGTTCAGTTTGATGATCATGCTTGTATCCTGCTGGGTGTTGCACCTTCTATGTTTTGCCATGATTTCCTTCCTACTGAGGTTGTGTGATTTCCCCAGGGTGGCTTGTTTTTAGACTTAGTTCTGTCTTCTTCCTGGTGGATACAGCTGCCTCTGCAGTTATTAATATCCCCATCCTCAACCATGGGTAAATTTGAGGTCCACAATTACTGTAATTGATAGTTTAGTATTCATAACCTTTTAATGTGGTTTGTGTCAACTCAAACTGGTCAATTTATTTATCATTAAGTCTGATAATGAGTATATCAGTTTAGTACAGAAGGCTGAAGTTGTGCAAAGGCCAGAAGTTGCATTTAGGGCTCTTACTTACATCCAAATGCCAGTATGCACACTTCTCCTTCTGCTTAGGTTTTACTCACAAAGCCTCCAGTTTTGCACTCTGTGAATTTAAACATGTCACTTAACCATACAATAATGCTGGGCCATCCCTGAAATCAAAACGTTTGTGCTGAGTGGGATTATTTGTTAGCAAATTACAAAAATAAAGATGTCATGGTTTACAAAATCAAATGTTAATGTAACACTTTGCAAATATGATATCCACCTGCATTTCCTTGATTACTAACTCTGGCTCCCTTGTCAAGAAAAATAAAAGGTTCATCACATTTGATGTAACTGGAGACATGTTTATAGTGAAACAGTTCAATTTATAAATCTAGCACAAACAATTAAATTCTATCTCTTCTTTCACTTTTGAGGACACACAAAGAAGGGTTATAGGTCTATAAGATCAGTGAAATAACTTAATCGCAACTCTTTGGAAGATGAAAAACTGGAACCACCTAGGTTTTATTCCAGCTCTTTGGCAGGCTGATTTCATGCAGGATTATGTGATAGGTATAGGTCAGAACTAGCAGTTCTGAACTAAGTCCCTTTAACTCCTTTGCTGGCAAATAATATGTGGGGCAGCTTCCTTTGTAAACACTATCAAAGACATCTTATATTTTTGACTCAGAGCACATGGAATTCATCTTTCTTGATTAAATATTTATAATCTAGGAATATAGCATCCCCATTGATAAATGGTAGCATATTTAAATGGGTTGTAAATGTTACAATGGCATCTCTTGCAGTAAAATGTTGTCAGGTACTCGGGTATCTCATGTTATTACACTTTCCTCTGATGGCTCATCACATTAAAAAGTATGAGAGATTTTCTTTTTCTGTTTTTTTTTTTTTTTTTGCTGTTCTTTATAGTAAGAAGCAAATCCATGCCTACTTTTTATTTGCTGGTCTTGATGCTAAGTTTAGTACATCTATGTCCTTTAGTCCTTTAATTTCAACCTGTTCCCTAATTTTTCATTTTTTATATAGTTTGACTTTCTTCATTTTCTTTCGTTCTTTCCATTCTTTTTGTTGTTGTTGTTGTTATTTAAATTCCTAAGTCCTTTATTTAATATGCTTTGTCTTGTTGAAGTTCAGCTTATCTTTATTCTTCTTCTGGGCAGACCTACTGAATCTTTGAGTCTAGTTTCTCTGTCATGTGTCTTAACAGGTCACTGTAGAGTCTGTTTTCATACATTGAGACTATTCAGATATTTCTCTACACTTAGCCATGCCATAAAAGTAGTATTTACATATATTAAGAACCATAGCTAAGTCATCTGGAGCACTGTGAAAAAACTGAAGACCAAGCAGGTGTTTTTTATCTGAAAACTATTGTCTGAAACTGTAGCAACGTGCATGCTACGTTAAGACATGAATGCTGAGTGCTTAAGCACTTCACCTGGGACAGTAAATGCCAAATTACATTCATTGATAAAGTTATGAGTACAAAGCTGTTGTGGTGTTATACCTACCAATCAACATTCACCTAACAGCTTGCACCCAGAGCAGTCATCCACCTTCTCCTTACCCTAATTATGACTGCGCCTCTGTTATCAGATCTGTGTTTCTTTTAATTCCACATAAGGTGCCAACTTTAATTAGTAAATCTAAGAGAATAATGTTATGGTCCCCATTTGTTAATGGTGTTTCAGGAGACACCATGTAACCTCCGTTAGTTCTTTCAAGAAGTTTCATAAACTCCCTCCCCTAGGTACCCTCTGGGTTACCTGATTTAGGTTGAAATCTAAATTTAAAGCACCCTAACAATCAGAGTTCTTCCCTGAGATTCAAAGAGATCTTCCTCACTCATGCTAATTTGCCAACAAGGATTGTCAATTAACATAATAATGAGAATTTGTGATTCAGAGACAAGGTACAACTGAAGAAAGAATCTGCTCATTAGTGGCTTACTACCATGTCTCTGACTCAAACACTGTGCTGTCACGCCTGACCACTCTGGTGTTCTCCCTATAAGCCCACACATTGTGGGGACATAGGTGCCCACTAACACCCATAAGCACAGACACAGAAACATACACACATACACACACACTCATACATGCAAGCAGTCACACAGAAACACACACACAAACACAGACACACATACACATTCACACATGCAAGCAGTCACACAGAGACACATACACAGACTCACATACATGCCCAAATGTGTATCTCTACTGAGACAAGCCTCAGTGTCAGCAGGTCTAAAACCTATATTTAGCAGCTGAATGTCTTAATTTTCATTTATTTATTTATTTTTTTTGAGATGACTATTCAAGAGAACCAAATGCTCAGTCATACAAACTGAAGTAAGCAGGAGATCAGCATTCTAATGTTAGTCATATAATGGTATATGGTACATAATTCCAGAAAATACTTCAGCATTTTAATACAGGGTTCAATACCCACAAAAAAATCACCCTGTCATTTGCATGTTTGCTTTTCATGTTTTCCACTCATAGATTTTCACTCTTTTTGCATGATATACTTACTTCCTTTTTTTATTCACACATTTTATGTGATGTTATTTTACCTTTTTCTAGTGTTTTCACCAGTATGTCCTTGCTTGTATGGCCCAGACAGTGTTAGAAAAGGGTCTTCAGGCCAGTGTACCAACTTGATTAACAAATAATAATAAATTAAAAAGTAAACTAAATACAAATATTTTATTAAAATCACATGTCAGGCAAAGAAAAAAAGAAACTTCTTATTCCATTCCACTGTTAGCCTCTATTAAATAACACTGTTAACAATGTTTCCTTGGATTATGTGTTATAGGCAGGTATGAGACAAGCACTGAGCAGTATACTACCATCTCCAATTATGATGCCTCAGTGTCAGCAAAAATAATTGACTTCAATAATTGGTTTAGCTTTTGGTGTCACGAGGAGGGTACAGAATTTTCAGCATGGGGAAGATATGAACACAACACACTACTTCATCAGGGACGGTCTGCACGTGTCCCCTCTAGGCTTTTGCAGAGTGACTTTTTTAGTCAATGCCAACCAGATCAGCCTACCAATGTAACAAAACAAAGTAAGGAAAATCAATATTGGAGTATAAGCAAAAAACACTATGCACCACGAGTCCTCATCACATCTGTGTAGTGACTGAGACATGGCTTAAATCAGTGGAGATCACTCTGGTGGTGCAGGGATAAAATGCCTTCTACATATTCAGGCCAGCTACATGACAAGAAAGAAAAAAGGTGGAGATGTCTCAGTCTTCCTCTGGTAAAGACTCACATCACGGCAGACTAAGCAGCAAAGTACACTCAAGTTTCTTCACGTCTCACTCACCATCAGCAAAGTCCACTACCATATCCTGGCAAGCTAGAGAACTCCCTGTATGACCCAAGAATGTAATGTGACCTACTTAAATGAACTAAAGTCTCTTTGCATTAAACCCAACACCCTTTTTCTGGGCAACTTCAACTACTCAGCTATAGATTAAGAAACATATATTACCCAAGTGTACAAGAACAAGAACACTGTATCTACATCTATCTACCTACTTAACTGAATAAACTACTTGAAACTTCAATAAGGCATCCTTATTGCTCCCATAAAAAGAGCATCAGAGAGACAGTCTCCTAGATCTGCTAGCTGAAGTGATTCTATCTAGACTAATCCTTTGTACTCTGTCTTTAGTGTGCAAGTTCAGAGATTCCTGAACTTTGTCAACACAAACATCCTTGAACAACTACTCAGAGTAGTCACTAGGGGAATGACATCCTTGACCTTGTCCTCAGTAATATGGGAGAGCTCCACCCCCATTGTAACCTTTTCACTCTTTGGGTCCAGCCACAAAGTTGTCTCCGAAATAGAATTTAAACCTGAGACCTACCTTGCCACTGCTATATTTATAAACTTCTCCAAGGTAAACGTCCTGCTTTTAAGTGATACCCTGCCAAGTTTTACATTTCCTCCATGTCTCTAATGCTCTGCCTTTAATGCAGAAATGCATGCCGCTAATGCCAGCAACATGTAAACAAGTGTGCTTTAGTAGTGGTACTCAGAAGAAGCATGTGTGGTGCAAACCCAAATAACAAACTACCATGGTGCAACTTCAATAAGCTGTATAACAAAAGGAAGAAAATTATTGTCAAAAATAGGAAGTGCAACACCCAGCAGGACTAGAATTATATCATTACATTAATCAAGCAACTTAGGAACCTAATTAAAACTAAAATGATCAAATATTGGGAAAAAATCACCATCCAGGCCATCAACAACTACATTACCTTTTTCGATTATATCTGCAATCTCAAGGGCAATAAGAAGCAGTGTGCTGACCTGATTGTAAACAATGCCACCTATGCTGAAGCTGTGAACATAGCAAACTGAAAGACAAATTGAGCTCAAACTCCACCTTCTCTCACCTCCAGTAATTTCACAAGAAATACCAGAAACCTATAAAACCTCACCCATCACACAAGGCCAAGTCCCGGATGTGCTCTCAAAGGCTAAACATACAGCATCTCTAGGCACTGGCAACATCCTAGAATATATCCTGAATAGCATGAAGTATGATAATGCTATGCCTCTAGTAACAGTGCTCAATCACAGCCTCCAAACATGCTTTGGACCAAGTTAATGGGGAACTGCAACAATCATAGCTTTGCATTAAGGGAGGGCCATCCACAAAGCTGGATAACCAACCCATAAGTCTGACCAGCCTCATATGTAAAACTATGGAAAGACTTATAATGAAATGAATCATTAAAGGCACAGGGAACTTCCAGATCATGGCCTATCCCAGTTTAGTTTTGTCAAAGGCAGATCATGTCTACTCAACTCAGTGAACTTTTTTGAAAAAGTCACCAAAGCTATGGATGATGGAAGGCAGTACACACTGCTGCCTTGACATGGTCAAGTCTTCTGATACAACACCCCAATTCAGGAATTGTTGAAAAATGTCATAAATTAGGAATAAACCCCAATGTCACCCAATTGGTTGCAAACTGGCTCACTTGTAGGACACAAGAATTTAAGATGGGGAAGCCACCAACACCAAAAGATTCCACTAGGCAATGTACCGTGGCCACTCCTGTGTGGCACCTATTGCATAGAAGTCCAAGCAAACAAAAATGTCTTAGATTCACCAAGTCTGTAGATGATTGCAAGCTGGGAGCAGTAACTGAATTCCCCAAAGATTCAGAGATCCTCCAGGAGAGGTGTCTCAAACCAGTAACTGGTGTCAGAGCTACGGACTGAGGCTAAATGTCAAAGAGTGGATTCTTGTGTCCTTTAGAAAACTAACTACCCTTGTGAGCTATCAGATTGATGGCATACCCCTAAGAGTAGACTCAATCGTTTGGAACTTGGGAATGTACATAGACAATCAGCATGTGAACTATTGATAGGAAATCCTTCTGTATTGTACATCATATAAATAATAGGGTAGTATCTAGGTCCAGAAAGGTCATTGTCCCACTTTACTTAGCCCTTATTAGACACATAATTGAGTATAATGCCCCCTTTGGAATGTATCTGTGTATGCATTTGCAGTAACTGGAGCAACCACAGAGGTTTCTTACAAAGAGAATACAGGGCAGAATGGAAAGACAAACAAAAGGACAACCTCATTCAAAAAGTCATTATTCACTTTATCAAAAGCTTTCTCTGCATCTAGGCTTACCACCAAGTACTCATGTTCAGCAATCTGAGCATCTTGTTTCAGGAACAAGGTCGTTATAATATAGCCACAAGTTTGTTGGTGGAGGACAGTCCATATTTGGGCAGTTGTGTCCTGTGAAAAAGCTAATAAAAATGACAAATGTCCTGACATTTTAGGGCAGAAATTATTTTTAAGTTTCTTTTAACTTTTGTATAAAGCAATTTGTATTGTATGTGAAACATGTAAATATTAAATAAAACAGCATAAATAATTTAAGTTCCAAATGAATGAGCTCTTATTTTAGCAAAAAAGTGAAGTCCAAGCCATTACATTGGTTGTACAGTTGTTTGTCCTGCAAAATATCACTCTTCCATAAAAAATGTCCCACTTTGTGCATTTGAAAAAGTGCCAACCGTATTGTTGACATGGAACAAAACCACATTGATCTAAATTAATTGATTAATTTCAGCATAACAGGGGCAAGCCTGGATGCTAACATACTCTCGAAAAATGTGTAATCTTGATTTAAGATGGAATTCGCATAATAATAGAGATTCAGCTGATGTTCGTCGTAAAAGTAACTGCTACAGTAGCCTAAGCTATTTAGGGCATACCCTTTGTCACTGATCAGCTTTCAAAGTTTTAGGGCACCTTCCACACAATGTAATTCTCAGGAGCTCAAGACCTTTGAAATAGTCTAATATATTTAGCAATTTTCTCTCCAAAGCTAATAGGCAAACTTCAATAATTCAGTATGCTGATGACTCCATCCTAATCTATTTAACCTCAAATTTGACTGACCTCCAAAACCTTACTCAGAATTCCTTCTCCTCAGTAGAATCCTGCCTCACAAACTATCAACTATTTCTGAATCTTAAAAAATAACACTGTTTGTACCTAAACACTACTCTGAAAATTAAAATATTTTCACAATTACATCAATAAACAAAACTAAAACAGAGCTATTTGCCAATACTAAACTTCTAAGAATCCGAGGATCTTTATAGATGAGAACATAAAATTTGACCTTTATTTTCAAAATGCTAATTATTAAGATAATGCAGCCAAAACTTGGACTGCTGTATTGAGTCAAACTTTTTCTTACTAACATCACTAAGAAAAGTCACTGGCTCTGTGTATCCACATCCATTACTTTATGTCACTCCTGTTCTCATTAATTTAAGCCCTATTGTTGTTTAAATTAGAACAATGCTACAAAAAAATTGCAATATTTGCAGCTAATACATCTGCAGGTATCTCAGATTTTTTTGAAGTTGCACACATTGGTCAATTTCATCTTATATTTCTGAACATGCAGACAGGGAAATATGAACAAAGGCCCTTAAAAAGTAAGAACATCTAGCTAAGCATAAAATTAAAATACTAAATAAAATATAACTATTCCTGTTTGTATTACAAGTGTGATATACTACTCAGAAAAAAGTTTAAAAAACAGAGAATGACAGAAATGATGGGAAATATAAGCACATTATCAAAGAACCAGTGTATAGTCTGTAGATGTTAACATTTTTCTATTAAGAAAAAGGGAGATATCAGATGTGTGTCCTCTCTCTTTAAATTATTGTTGCCTCTAGTATGCTTTTCATATAGTGTAGTTTTCTGTGTACTAGACAGCTTCAAAATTACATGTGATTAGGGGGATTCAGAAAATTGTGTGAAGGAGTAACTCAAGCCATAAAATAGGGGCATATGTCCAAAAATACAGGCATCCTGTGCATGGGTAAATCAGGCCTGAAATTAGGAATGTTCCTTCAAAATAGGAACTGTTGAGAGGTCTGCATCAAGCTTTCTTACACTAGTTACTTTCAGGAACTGTTTTCTGACTCCTGCCATTGTAGTGAGGCAAATGCCTACCACCACTCTTTAATTGCTTTAATATCTGTTACTGTAAGTTGACTTCTCTGTGATTCATGTACAACAAACACAAGCATTCATACAGCAGGCGTGTTGGTTCTTGGTCCATTCTTTATATACCCTTAGTATAACTAGTTATATAATTATTGATCTTTTTTAATTATTAATTTGTGCTGCTCGAGTTTCAGTTATCATTCTGAAAAATATCCTGTTACATTTGTGTGTGTGTGTGTGTGTGTGTGTGTGTGTGTGTGTGTGTGTGTGTATGTGTGTGTTTTCTCCTTTGTTTTCACATTTTCACTCCTGTTTTCTTCCACAGCCTTCCTTTGCTTTTCCTGGTCCTGTTTTCTCCATTTTTCAATGTCTTCTTACATATATTGTTTAAGCAATAACCCATGCCTGTGTGTGGGTAATGCTGGATTTACCCACGGTTGGTGTGGTTTGGTCACGAGGGCGAAGCCCGAGTGGTTAAACAAAGACAACCGTGGGTAAATCCAGCATTACCCACACCCAGAAGTGGGTTATTGCTATTATACAATGACATTATTTAAGAAACAAAATGGTTACTTTTCTTAAATAATGGCTTTGTATAATGCCTCCTTGCTGCACTTCTTCAGCTGTCCAGTATTCTGCGGCAGTTCTGATGTACTGCACATGCGTATGGTTACACAGTACATCAGAACTGTGTGTCTGGAAGCAATGGGGAAAGGAAGATCTCCGTTGCTTTTAAATACTTGTCATGCTATGTTAAAAGAGTTTAACATAGCGAGATAACTTTAAAAAAAAGCGGTTTCGCTATGTTAAACTCTTTTAACATAGCGTGACAAGTATTTAAAAGCAACGGAGATCTTCCTTTCTCCATTGCTTCCACCCACACAGTTCTGTTTAACATAGTGAGATAGCTTTAAAAAAAGCAACGGAGAAAGGAAAATCTCCGTTGCTCTTTTTTTTTATGATATCTCTCTATGTTAAACTCATTTAACACGGCAAGATAACAGCAACAGAGCTCTTCCTTTCTCTCTTGCTGTCCAAAAAAAAAAAAAACTTATACTAATGGAAAAAGTCTGGGTGACCGGACCTTTTTCAATTAGTATAAGTCTTTGATTTACAACATGCACGCTGACCAATCAGAGTGCACATTTTGGAATATTAATGGGGGGGGGTTGTTGTATAATCAGTATTGTTCTCTGTTAGCATTTCTGCCTATAATAGATAAACAAAAGACATTATATACAAGTAGTTTACAGTGGTAATCCATCCATGGGAAGGAGTAACAGATGGAGGAAGAGGGTACAAGCAATCCTTTTCATGCCTTAGTGTTTTGTATTTCCATTTGTAGACATAATCTACAAGAATTTAAGGATTTCACAGAATAATCAAAATTTCACAGAAAGTTGCTTCCTCGTGTTTATAATGCTAGATGCAGCATTCATGGTGTGTATGTCTTTTTTGAAATATTCATGCCTTTGAGAGGAAGCTCTGGCTTCAACATCTGCAGCCACACATGCACATTTTTTTAACTGGAAAGTGGCCAAACATCTTTAGAGAAGTCATCAGCACCCAAAACTGCAAACTAAGCATTCAGAATTTCCCAGTCTTGATTTAAGTCTGAAACCAGAGACACTCTCACTAAGGTTTGTCATATACATACAGCCCATATCCTACTTCCCTTCCACTGTCATCGGTTTGTGATTTTTTTGCACGTTTTGCTTTTTAATTGTGGTATTCTTTTCTTTGTCATTTACATAACCTTTATATTTTTCAAACACTTTAAAAACCAAAATACTAACCTAGACTTCACATGAAGTCTAACATAGGGCTTGCAAATGTAATATTTAAAATCAAACGGCATGAGGGTCACTCACTCCAGGGATTTTAACCTAGCCTCTGACATGAACAGGTCATGCTGGAGAGACTGATACATCTTCCAGAGGCTGCCACTTCTCTGGAACAAGCATCCAATTCACGTGAAACAGAGCCCATCCTGACTCTGTTCAAACACAACCTAGATCAATGGATGGGTGACCGCAAATTCACAACTGGGGTGGCGCCCATTCCCTCCTGGATGGAGGAAGTCATTATTAACTACCACAGACCCTTACAAATGTGAACTTCACTAACCTAATCACCACCATTTGGAGCAACTCAGGATAAATATGGTTAGGATTGTAGGGGCTCTAGGGCCGTTAGCCTAGTAACCATATGTGAATGTATGAACCTATCAATATCAGTATTCAGATTTTTGTTCCTATTGTCCATCTAGTTACATGCAGTACTGGCTAAGGCTCTTGCCACCCCTATAGTGCCATTTTTAGGCAAGGTTCAAATGACAAATTCACCACCATAACAGGAACAGGCAAGCAAAAACTGAGGGTAATGCTATGTAATGCTCGAAGTCTAAATCTAAAAATGCACTCACTCGAGGCACTCCTTAAAATGGAGAACATTGATAGCTGTGCAGTGACTGAGACCTGGTTCAAGCCTCCAGAGAGCACCCCTGCCCTACCAGGCTATAACTCATATCACACTTTTCAGCCATGTAACCTGGACCGGAACACCAAAGGCAGAGGTGTGTCCATATTCAATATGGATATCCTCACCTCCAGGCTAGTTGCTCAGCATAATGCATCCGAGTTTATCCAAGTGCAACTAACTCTGGGCAAAACTGTAATCCAGATTGTAGCTTGCTACAGATCCCTCACCATGCCCCAGGATTCCCATTCCTCTTTTCTTGATGTACTGGAAAATATTAGGGTTCAACCAAACACCCTAATAATGAGCGATTTCAACTACCCCACCATTAACTGGGAAAACTACTCATGTACCAACTCCTTCACACAATGCTTTCTGGAATTCATAAACTCCAATGCCATGGATCAACTTATCCACACCCGCCTAGTCATTATCAACATGAGTGTCTGATGTTCCACACCTGAAGTCAACTCCTCGTTGGTCCGATCCGACCATAAGCTAATCACCCTTGATATCCACATCCTGCCTCCACCCCCCATTAAGGAAACCATGGTAAAAAATTTCTCCAAAGCCAACTTCATGCTTCTTAAGACAGAAGTGGCAAACTTTATGACACCCATGCAGATGGACAATACAGTTACGACTGCTGAATCTACACAAATGCACTCTATAAGCACTTACACGAGTGCATGGATCGTGCTATCCCAAACAGAACCAAGACGCTATCCTCCAAAAAAAGGAAGCCAATCTGGTGGTCTCCTGCCATAAACAAACTGTACAACAGAAGGAAGAAATTGTTGCAAAAGAGAGTAAAATCCCATGAGTGGAGGAGCTCCCTGGTTAGCCTCAGTAAGAAGCTGAGATCCCTTATAAGATCCTCCAAAGCTAGTTATGAAAACAAAATCGCCACTGATTCTAAGGACAACCACAAAGCATTCTATAGCTATGTCAAGAATCTCAATGGCAACACCCAGATCTGCTCTGAGTTACAGCACAACGGCATGAAAATTACAGAACCAACTGATATTGCCAACATCCTGGCAGACAGGTTCAGTGCTAACTTTACCCCCCACTACCCCCTAAAGGGCCCATATATATATATATATATATACAGGAAGAATGCAGAGTCCCTGTAATCACAGCTATGCAGGTAAAAGCTGCACTCTCTAAAGCCAAAAACACAGCATACATGGGACCAGACAACATCACAGGCTGCATTTTACACGGACTTCAGAACAAATGGCTCCCCACCTAAGCACCATGTTCAATCATAGCCTCACATTAGGCTTTGTGCCAACTGAATGGCGTACAGCAAAAGTTATCCCACTCCACAAAGAGGGAGCCACCACTGATCCCGGTAACTATCGCCCTATTAGCCTGACGAGCCTGGTCTGCAAGGCCATGGAACGCATCATCATGGAACTCATAAACAAAGACATTGGTAACCTCCAAACTCTGGATCCTACCCAGTTCGGGTTTGTGAAAGGCAGCTCATGCCTCTTGAACCTGATCAACTTCTTTGAGGCAGTCACCAAAGCCGTAGATGAGGGTATGGTGGTTCACACAGCCTATCTTGACCTCACCAAGGCTTTTGACACCATCCCCCATTCTGGAATTATAGCTAAACACACTAAACTAGGTATATATCCCTACGTCACAAGATGGGTTGCCAACTGACTCACTGACAGAACCCACACTGTAAAGGTTGCACACTTAAAATATGACCTCAAACCAGTGACAAGTGGAGTACCACAGGGTTCAGTCCTGGGACCTCTCCTGTTTGGTATCTACTTCTCTGAAGTACATGCTAACACAAAAGGCCTCTGGCTAATGAAGTTCACAAATGACTGCAAACTAGGAGCCATACTCGAATCCCTAAATGATGTGGAAATTCTGCAGAAGGGCCTCGCCGAGACAGATGCCTGGTGTCAGAGCCATGGCCTCAAGCTCAATGCCAAAAAGTGCATTGTCATCCCCTTTGGTAAAAACTCTGTACCCATGAACTACTACATAGACAGCAGTCTACTTAACACCGAATGTGTGATAAGAGACCTTCGGATCCAGGTGGACAGTAGCCTGTCCTTTGATAGTCACATCACCACAGTAGTCAGGAAGTCCTTCTACATGGCACACCTTATCATAAAAGGGTTCCCATCCAGGAAAAAAGAGGTCATTGTTCCCCTCTACTCAATACTCATTAGACCCATTATAGAGTACAATGCCCCTTTTGGAATGTACCTCACAAGACATCTGCAGCAGCTGGAAAGGCCACAGAAGTACCTCACAAAGAGGATTACTGGCCTCAAACAGATGGCCTACACTGGCTGTCTCAAAAAACTTCAGCTTTACTCCATAGCATATCACCTACTCCGAGGTGATCTCTGCCTAACATATAAAGCTTTGTCAAACCCAGAGCTGTTGGACATGCTACACCTAAAGAAATCCCAATCCCTCCGAGCTACATGCTCTAGGAACCTAAACCTTGTCACCACAATAAACAGGACATGCTGGAGGGATAGATTCCTGTCCCAGAGACTTCCCATACTCTGGAACAGGCTACCCATCTATGTTAAGCAAAATTCTTCATTATCACTCTTCAAGAAAAATCTTGATTAGTGGATGGGAAATATGAAATACACCCTGGGGATCACTTCTATATCTCTGCTCGACAGTGGCACAGGAAAATAACTTTCTTGGGTGGCGTAAGCCAGAGAACCTTGTTGGCTAGGCTTACGTAGGCCCTTAGGCTGATAGCCTAGTACCTACCTATGAACCTATGGTTTTTAGTCATATTACCATAAAAACACTATTCCACTGACATATATAACCATACAACACTAGAGGACATAGGTGTTAAGGTAGTAATAGAAGGGGAAAAAGAGATGCAAAACACATACTCACAACAAATAAGGGTGACTTGGACTGTGACTGGGCAGTCTTACTTACAGTGCAAGGGATACAGGCAGAAAGATGTGTGGGCTGCATGCAGTGAACATGAGATGGCATACTGAGGTGCCTAGGTATAAGCTATCACGAGAAACATACATGGAAAGAATGAAGGTGAATGAACAGTATTTATCAAACAAGTCATCAGGTAGGTCACAGTGTAGGAAGGACACCAAACCATGAATGAAGCAAGGGTGCAGTCTGAAGGAAAAGCTAAGTGCTGTGGAAGTTAGAGAAGAGGAGGGTAAGAGAGCTGGCATCTGGATATAGAATATCTTGAGCTCAAAAAGTGAGATGGATAAGAGAATGGAGAAAAAAAATGAGTGGGATAGGAGGAAAGGGATTAAGACAATTAGCTGTTAATGAGCTACTTAATATACTCCAAGGTATAGTCCTCAAGCCAACGTGGTCTACTTCTCTCACAAGCTGGAGGAATGAGAGGAGATTCAGGCACTGGAGTCACTGTAAATTGAAGTGGGAATTCCACTGGAGCATCCCTTGAAGCATCACTTGTTTTAGGTGCATTTGACTTAGATAAATGCCATTTTTTACGTCTGCCAACAAGTAAGTGCATGGACCAATTTCCTTTCGAATTTCCACAGGTTCTGAAAATCTTGGATGTGCTTTTGGAATTGTAGTGGATTTTGAATATGTACCTTGTCCACCTTTTGAAAATGAGGAAGCCATGCTCCACGTCTAGTATCCGTATTCTTCTTCATTTTCTCTTCAAGAGAAGAGACCCTTTTACCAACAGTATCAGCATTAACCATGCAGGAAACAGGAGGAGGAAGGACATTGAGGAGTGTTTGTATTTTCTGGTCAAGAAGCAATTCAAAAGGGGAAACTCCTGCAGTAGCATGTGGTATTGTATTATATACCTGAAGAAGTTCTGAGACAACCAGTTTCCAAGGTTTCACCTATAAGATAGCAGACTGTATGCAATCTTTGAGAACACAATGAAATCTTTCAAGGACACCAATTTCAGCTGGGTGGTATACTGAAGTATGTATGTGTTGTATATCTCTTTCTGCCAGAAGTGCTGCAAAATCTGCAGTGGTAAATTAACATCACTTATTTGATACAATGGTATACAGATGTCCGAATCAGCCAAAAACTGAAGTGAAGAGTCTATAACATTCTGAGTAGTGACAAAGGCAATGGAGTCAACTTCTGGCCACCTGCTGTGATAATCAATGAGGGTTAGGGCATAATGACAATTCCAGATATCTGTTTCAAATGGACCCACTATATCTAAGGCCAGTTTTTGCCAAGGTTTGGATGGAAATGGAACAGGTTGGAAAAGTGCCACTAAAGGACTGGCAGTCTTGTCAGAAGATTGGCAGAGTTGACAATTTTTAACTTGAGCTGCAACCATGTCATCAATACATGGCCACCAGTACAGCTCACACAACCGCTGTTTGTTTCTCTCCATGCCTTGGTGGCTTTCATGTGCAAGCATCACTAAAGTTTGGCAGAGAGAAGTAGGAGCAATGACATAAGTGCCATGAAACACAAACTCATCTTGTGCACTGTGGTCATCTCATAATTAGAAATAGGGAAGCATGTTTGTGTCCACTGCCATAAGTGAAGAAGACCAACCATTGGTAAGCTGGATTCGCAGAGTGGACAACTCACTGCAGGAGGCAGAGGGAGAGGCAAATTCACCAGGTGACAGGGCAGTTAAAGCAGCAGACAACATCGCCATAAACTTAGGTTCAGGTTTTCAGAAATGTCTTCAGCAGTAGCAGGCAAGGGCAAGTGAGAGAGACAATCAGCAATGTAATTCTGTGATTCAGGATGATAAGCAATAGATAGTTGAAGGACAGTAGTCATGCTGCCCAACTTGAAATCCACATGCCTGCCTGATCAGATCCTTTTGAGGACAGTAGCATGGTCAATGCTTGATCAGCACGGAGAGTAAATTTATGACCTCACAATAAGTTCTCCATTTTTCAACAGCCCACACACATCCAAGAGCCTCTTTTTCAATTGTAGAATATTTCCTTTCAGCAGCAGTAAGAGTCCTTGATGCAAAGGCAACAGTCCGTCCTGTATGGTTAAGGTGACCTTGAGCAAGAACAGCTCTAAGCCCATAACTGGACGCATTAGTAGAAACTACAGTAGGCAAATCAGGTTCAAATAAAGCCAAGGCTGGACTGTCAGTCAGCCACTGTTTCACTGACATAAAACTGAGATGAGCTTCCTCAGATCAGGAAAATGACATATCTTGGTGGAGGCAAAAGTGTAGGGGTTCTACAATGGGAAGGAATGTAACTTTGAACATCGGTGGGAGCTGGGGCATGGTGAAGAGCCTCATGATGCTTCTGATCAGGTTGTATTCCTTATTTCATCAATTCAAGGAAGAGGAAAATTGTCAGTAATGATAGTTTCATTAGGTTCAATCAAATCAATGCATAGGTGAATACCACAAGTCCTCTTTTGAGCCACCACAATGGGTGAATCCCAGGGAAAAGCCTCAGTTCTTTCAATAATTCCTGCTTGAAGAAGATGGCTGAGCTCAGCACTTACATCCTGCTGAAATGATAAAGGTAAGCAATGTGATTTTTGTCCTACTGGCGTAACAGAATCTAATACTTTAACTTTGTATATGAAGCCTTTTGCAGAACCCAGGGTCAGAGGAGGTAATGGAGGTGTAGAAAGACGCATGACAGGAACTGAGTTCATGGTAGCACATGGTAAGGCAGTACTGCCGTTAAAGCACAAATGTAGACCCTTTATTAAATCTATACCCAGCAAAGCAGCTCCAGACTCCACAATGAAAACAGATGTGGAGCATGTAACATCGTCATTGGACACAGAAAGTGGTAAGCAGCCAATTTCAGGAAGTAGAGCATGGGAATAAGTCACTAACTTAACCGAAGGTGGCAATAAAGGTTCTCCTTGAAAGTGTGCATCATATGTACATTTAGGCAAAATGGATACTGATGAGCCAGAATCTACAATTAGATCCACAAATGCAGTAGCAGTTGAAGTTTTTATTGTGAAACTGCAACGGATTTTCTCAGGTGATGAATGATCACTTAAGTAAAGGATCTGAAGCTCAGGTAAGCCAACTTCCTGCACAGAGCATGTTTGTAAAGAATGGCAAACACATGCAAAATGACGAGTCTTTTGGCAGTTGTTACATTTAACAGAAGCAGTAGGACAGTGTTTATCACTGGCAAGATGCTCAACAGATCTACAGTAATAACAAGCACAAAAAGAGGCTGCAGAAGGCATTGAAGCTGTAGGCTGTGCAACAGACTGAGGCTTGGAGGAAGGCCTGTGGCTGTGGTGACCAGCAGCCGACACAGGTTGAGTATGTAAAGTCTGTACCGGGACTGATCTATCACCCAAAATAAACTTTGCCTGCTCCCCCACAGCTTCAATTTGTGTAGCAATCATAATAGCTTTATCCAAAGTCAAATCAGTTTCTAAAAGTAATTGTTCAAGTATACAATGATTAGACACATGCTCCACCAACTGATCACGTAACATTTCATTCAGTGTAGTGTCAAACTCACATTTAACTGCTAAGTCTCGTAATGCAGCCACATACTGAGGAATAGTTTCATGGGCAGCCTGAGCATGTTTTGCAAAAGTATGCCAGTCAGCAACTACATTTCTCCATGGAGCAAAAGGAACTTGTAAAGCCCTAATGGCATCCTCCATTGACATACCTTGGTTTGGATGTGTGTAAAACAGTCTCTGACCTTCTGTTCCCAGACAATGAAGGAGAAGTGCCTTTTTGTGTGCTTCCAGCCATTCATCTCCTGATGCATCAACAACCAGCATGTAGTTATTAAACATTTTCAGCCACATATCAAACGGTTTAGCAGGTTCACCCAGGCATGGCAAAAACGGTGGAGAAAAAGGAGTAACAGCAACAGCCATAGTAAACAAGCAGAAACAAGTAAGTATCTCATCGCCAAATTGTTAAGTTGCCAGATGATTTAGACAGACTCCAAGTTCAATATTAAAGATTTTAATCCAAGCATTCGAAGCAACAACAGGACAGTAAACACAGTACAACAGGAACAGGAGCATCCAGTCCTTACACATCCACTAGCTCTGTCTCCCTCCTTCCCCCTTCGTTGATCTCCACCTAGTGGCACAAGACCAGAACACAACACAGTAGATGCTTGATTACTAAAATTATATATTTTATGTTTAAACGTAGCCTTAGCAATGAGCTCTGTATTTAAAATCAGCCTCAACAATGGATTTACTTCTGAGGTCTCATTCCTTTGAAGCTTTTCATATTACCTTTTATCTTGCTGTCAAGTTTCTACACATGAGGAAGGGTATGCTGCACCAGCTTGCATATATCATAGTTACTTTGTTTTGGGGCCATACAGAGCTCTATGATTCTCAGCAGTTACCTTACTTAACATGGACAACCTGCGGTCTGCAAGGTTAAAAACAGATAAGTATATGAAATGAGAACTTGGAGTACTAATAGAGGTATTTATTTGAAGAATCTTTGTAAATGACTTAGGTCAAGGTAGATGGTAAGAAGGCTAAAAGGGTGCTATATGTGAGACCCCTCTTAAAAATAATGCATTATGGAGAGTACCACCTTGTCTGTTATGTCTTAATTTGAGGGAGCCTCTGCACTGATGTTTCAGATGGGAAGAATGCCGGTCAGGATCCCTATTCCCTAACAAGGGGGAGGTAGTAGCCATAGAGAACTACTGACAAAAGTAAAAATAACGGTTAAAGAGCAGCAGAATTATGGAGCATTAAAGCTGCCCAAGTAAGCCGTACTCCAAATCACAGTGCTCGGCAAGACCATGTTTCAAGGATAAAGTTCCCACAGCACAAATGTGTGTGATGGACACAGTTTCAAAACTAGTGCTGAAAACAGTTCCCTGCAAATATTGGCCCTTGTCAACCTTTGGCAATTGAGAGTTGTTACGCTAATGGAAAAAGGCAAGTGTAATTGGTAACCTACTAGGAATGTGTCTATTAAGCATCTGCTTAACCCATCCTTTATCAGAGCAAAAGATCCAAATAATTGGTCCCTTTTACAGAAGTCATCTACCAGCCAAGGATTACATCTCATCTGGAAGTGCATATCCATTTCAAGGAGAGCACCCTTCCATATATTGCCAGAAACTATCAGCAGAAGAAAATGATTAGCCCAAGGAACACACTGTCCTTGTGGAAAAACTAGATATGGCACTCATTGTTAGAGCCCTTAGCTCTAAACTCCAGATGGTGGCCAGCAGGAATCGAGTATTCCAAGAAGCAGTCTTCAAGTTTCCCACTTTCAAAACACAAGCATAATCTTGTCCATCATGAAGTTCATGTTATCGGGTCACAAGGAGAAATAAGATTCTTCCATCGAGTGGGAACTGAGAAACCCTTCTGAAACTGCTTAAACAACCACAATGGAGCCTGGGTTCTGCCCTGCATGTAGTCTCAGTGAGCAAAAATGACAAAAATGTACACCTTGACCATGGAATAAGTAAGGGTCACATGAAAAAGAAATGAATGAGAAGGGTCAAACAGGCATCCAAGTTCAGAAAACACAGTGCAATGGATACTGCTTCACCCCCACAGAAGAGTGCTTACACTTTGCTGCATAAGTATGCCTAGCTGACGCTTATGTGAATTCTTCCAACACTTCTGCAGTCTTAGCCTGGAAACCATGTGGGATAAAACAGAGCTTCTGCAAAAATAAAGTCATCCATTATTAGGACTAAAATCACCTCAGAGTCGGCTAGAGAGTGCAGAGCCTAAAGACATGCCTTACTGGGCCACCACAACTTTAATAAGATGAGCTTTGTTGTTTCTGCTTGGGATTGTCGAAGCAGGCTAGAGACCAAGGGACACTGTGAAAAGGCATACAGGGAGATTTTCTTTTAGCAGATTGCAAATATATCCAGTTGTCCACTCTCTGCTGACCTATTGAAGAAATCAGATCTTGGTTAAGAAAAGTATTCTGCTTTGTCAGAACAGATCAAATTCCAGAATGCTCCATGCATGGAATATTTTCTAAATGGAAGCCCACCAAAGCTGCACTTCCAGGATAGAACTTGTGTTTGAGATTTGAACACTCGATGCATACTGCCTTCAGACCTGCATTGGAATTTGCAATGTAAAATGGGAGAGCATACGCCACTGATTGATCAGATACCAAAATAAAACTGCTTGAGTTTCCAACCTCAGCAGCATTGTCCCTAACTTCACGGTATATCTTGTGCCTGAAAGGCAAAGAGAGCCGATATGTAACAACTCTTCATTGCTTTTTTACTTTTCTGCACCAAGGCTGACCCAAAATGACCTAACCCCACCAAAGAGGTACCCATTTAAAAAAAAAACAAACAAAAAAAAAACACTATGATAGACCCACCAGTCGAGGCAGCAGTGGAAAAACTGGGAGACTTGTAACATACCTGGGAAGGAATAATGTCCATGCTACTACTCACAGCACCCGTTATACTGGAATAATCAGATGCAGACAGTTCTAGGAAGAAAAGGAAGACATATCTGCCATGAGATCCAGTAAGCATAGCATAGAACATAAAGACACCCAACATGTTGCACTTACTAGAGCTTTGGCCCCTTCATTTTCTACCTAGGGAAGGAAAAGGCCAGAATAGGACAAAGTCTAGTTCTAGCCCAAGAAATAAGCAGGAAGCTATACACATTGGTAGCACAGTGGGTATCTCCCTTTTCATAGCTACCTTTATGGACTGGAATCATGACCAAGTCAAGTTCAATGTACACAAAGTCAGATTCGCAAGGAGCCCACTAGCAGCTTATTATCCTGGTATGGAAGTAATAGTGCATTCATCTCTTCAGTGATTGCCATTACATCCAACTTTTGACAATGACTTTGGGGGCAGGAAATATCTAAAGTGAAGACCCTTGCACTGAAGGTGCAGCAGGCACAGTATAAAGACCAAAAATTTCCTTTAGGGATCTCACCTACATTCAATTACTAACATACACCGTTTTCTCCTTCAGTACCATCTGTATGTCTTAATATAACAGAGACATCAGGAAGAGAATGATCATCATCTAGAGGCTGACATCCTGGATGTGTTCATTGAAACTGCTGAAGCCTAACCAGGCACAAATAAAACCAGCTTTCTTTGAGTTTGGTGAAGAATCTGTGATACCGTTGAGTGAAATCAGGCTGCACCAGAAGTCATTCCATTCATGTCTGGTCCTGCATACCTCTCAACTGTCCAGTTTTTTTGCAGAATATCCAGATTTTGTGTCATATTTTTTGTCTTTTGCTCAAAAAATTTGTGTTTTTTTTGGCAAATCACTGGGATGATCTGAGGATTGAAGTCACTAGATAATGACATACATTTGAGTTTCAGACTTCAAATCCTTCAGAAAATGTATGTTTACACAAACCCTGATACTCTAGCTACTTTCTAAGTTTATAAGAACAATATTTAAAAGTCTATCCCTATTTCTGGGCCTTTGTACTCCCATTTTCTCTGACTTTGTCCAGATTTCTTGTACTGAGAGGTTGAGGGGTATGCTGGGCTGTCAGAAGAAAGTTTGATAAGTTCTTGCAATGTAGCTGTAGGACATGACCCTGTCAGCCACATCCAAGATGCAGTTGTCATAAGTACTGGCTGTTTAGGCCATGGAAAATCAGTAACACTAACTCTGGTACAGGGAGCCCTGGGTGACAGGACTGCTGTTTACCTCTATATGGCATTTGCTTCTTGGATAAGTTTACAAAAGGAACAGGAAGAGTTAGGGAAATTAAAACAGCAGACGATCTTTTCTTGTTTCTTAAAATCTTGAGCTTGAAAATTTTCCCCAGAATGACATTGGCATGAATCCAAATTGTTTAAAAGGAAAGAAAACTGAGGAAGCATGGGGTCATGCATGTTTAATTAATCCAGGGATAAATGCAGCAGAGTGCACCCGTGTAGATATATGTGATCCTTGAGGAAAGATCAAGGAATAACTTGTCAGTAAGAGGCCCCCTAAGAATACATCTTAGCCGCACACATATTGCAGCTGGCATCTCCAGGTAAAAAAATAAATAAACAACAAGAAATATTAGTATAAAAACAGACGTACACATATCAGATTGCTTGAGGACTCTGAGGAAATAGAAGACTGACTCATAATTAATTTCTTGCAATCCAGGGCAGCCACCATACTGGACCTACATGCTTGTATACCTGTTCACCTTGAACATCCACAACTGATCTTGTCGCTCAAACTGGCATCACGGAAGAGACTAATGGCTATAGTTTTGTAATTCTAAAGCTTTCAAGTAAAATAAAAAAAAAATATTTCAGACAGCATGGTGTACTACACAATAAATATCAAGGGACTTATAAATCTGTAAAGACAATTGATTTAAAACACTAAAGATAAGCAGACCTACATAGATTCATAGGTGTTTGCTAGGCTAACAACCACAAGGTAATTTTTTAAGCCTAGCCATGCATCCCAAATAACACGTTCATACATTAGTGCTAGGCTAACTGCCCTTGTGCACCATTTTAAGCCTAGTCAATTATCCCATATAAGAGTCAAATCCTGTACCTTGTGTCTATAAAGCAAACATCTTAACCACTAGGCTAACCTCCCAACCAAAATTAGAACCCTTAACTGTCTATTCTTACACAAGGGTGGCCACGGTGGTGCAGCGGTTAGCGTTGCCACCACACAGCAAGAGGTTCTCCGGTTTGATTCTTGGCTGGGGTGCCTTCTGTGCGGAGTCTGCATGTCCTCCCTGTGGTCTTGTGGGTTTCCTCTGGGTGCTCTAGTTTCATCCCACATCCCAAAGACATGCAGTAGGTGGATTGGACACTCTAAATTGGCCCTAGGTGTGAGTGTGTGCATGTGTGTGCCTTCTGTGGAAGGTTGGGCGCTGAGCTGGCAACTGAACACCGTAAAACTCCACTGGCAATCATGAGTGGACAGATGATCTGCTGTGGTGACCTCTAATCGGGAAAAGCCGAAAGAAGAACTGTCTATTCTTACACACTATAGATCACAGTACTTATTGCATTTACCATGGCTTCTTAAGTTAAATCTGGCATCTCTATGCAGAACATATAAATATTGAAGCTACTATCCTGTGTATGATCTATTTGAAATTATGTGTACCATTTGAGTCAGAGTACCATCAGAGTCTTTGAGTCACTGGGCCAAGCCATTTATTTATTCTGAAGAGCATACAATGATCCTTGATAAGTGATTCTGGACTCAAATGACTTTAGTAGAATTCAGTCCAAAGAACAACGTGATTCAGAATACCACAAGAAGTTAACTCTTGCTGATTGTAGATGAACCCCTAAAAGTACTTACAGATTGATAAGGAAAGTACTGCATCTCATTTGTACTTTTAAATCATTGAAAATCCTGAACTTGCTTCCTATTGGAATTGCATGATCTTTCACTGTGAACCCTGACACAAAACATTTCAACTGAATCTCAAAAAGAAAAACTGAATTCTGAAACTTAATCTTACATTTTTAAAGTATGTTTACAGACTTGCTCATCTTCCCACACCACTAACTGATATGATGCTTGTGTCCCAAATACCCTTGCTGTAAATATATGCATACTTCAAAAGTCACAAAAATCAGATTTTGGAATTTTCATAGAATATTTGTTTCATTTCAAAACCATTTGATGAAACTATTTCTGCCAGATAGTCTATAGATTTATAGGTTCATAGCTGTTTACTAGGCTAAGGACCACAAGGGCCTTTTTAAGCCTAGTCATGCATCCCAAATCTCTGACAAGTTCTGGTACCCTTCATAAGTGTAATCAGGGGCTCAGGAGATAAAACATTTACAAGCAGTGCCCTGGGAGATGAACCATTTACAGGCTGCCTGCGTCCATTAGCAACATAAGTGCCAAACCAGGGATGAATTTCCTGCTCCCCATCCAATTGTCCAAGTTACACTTAAATTGGATTAGGGAGGAACTCTGCTTCACGTAGATGGAGTGCCTGTTCCAGAGAAAGGGTAGTCTCTGGGATACATACCTGTCTCTCTAGCAGGTCTTATTTATATTACAGGCATGGTTTAAGTCTTTAGCATGGGTAATTATGGTGCTCTTTGATTTGCAGATATGCAGGAAGTCCATCAGGGTGGGATCTGAAAATGCCTTGTATGCCAAACATAGATCTCCCCTCAATAACCTGTAAGAGACAGAATAGAATGATAGGACCTTGAGGCAGGCTGCATAGGACATGCTACTTACACCCAATATTTTTTTAGTGAGAAACCTCTGTGGATGTTCCAGTTGTTGGATATGCCTGGTTAGGTACATACCAAAGGGGCATTGTACTCAATGACAGGTCTGATGAATGTCAAATGCAGTGGAACAATGACATCCTTGGACCTAGATGTCATACCTTTGTTTATAAGTGGCTAAACATAGAATGATTTCCTCACTAGTATAGACATGTGACGGTCAAAGGTTAGTTTACCATCTATGTGTGTCCCCAAGTCCCCGACTACTGGGTCAGCTCTTATGCGTGTGTTGTCAATATGATAATTACCAGGAGAGGATGATTTCCCAAAGGATAGTATTATGCATTTCTAGACATTTAGTTTTAGTCCATGCCTCTAACACCAGTTATCTATGTCAGCCCTTCCTGGAGAAGATTTGTGTCAGTGGGGGATTCTATAACTGCTCCTTATTTGCAATCATCTGCAAATTTAGTCAGCCAGAGGCCATTGACATTGGCCTTGACTCCAGAGAAGTAAATGCCAAAAAGGAGTGGTCCAGGACAAATCCCTGAGGGACTCTACTTGTGACAGGCCTCTTTGTAGAGGTGGGCTCCCCAATTCTTACTTCCTGGGTCCTGTCTGAGAGCCAGCTGGCTGTCCACTGGGTAACATAAGGGTTTATACCTAACCGTAGCCAGCTGGCTGTCCACTGGGTAACATAAGGGTTTATACCTAACCTTTTGAGTTTGTCAACAATGCTCAAGTGGGATGTGTCAAATGCCTTGGCTAGGTCAAGATTTTGCCCTTATCCATTGCTTTGGCGACCTTCTCAAAGAAATCTTCCAGGTTGAGTAGGCACATTGGGTTGGGTCCAATGTCTGGAAGTTTCCTGTACCATTACTGATCAACTCTATGATAATTCTTTCCATGGCTTTGCATATGAGACTAGTGAGACTTATGGGTCTGCAGTTTCTGTGGTCAGTAGATGGCCCACATTTGTACAGAGGGATGACTGTTGCTATTCTCCATTCGTGAGTCACAAAGTCTGTTTTCAGGCTACAGCTAAACAGCAATTCCAGAGGGCCTGATAGGTCATGT
This sequence comes from Protopterus annectens, assembly GCF_019279795.1. Taxonomy (NCBI): domain Eukaryota; kingdom Metazoa; phylum Chordata; order Ceratodontiformes; family Protopteridae; genus Protopterus; species Protopterus annectens. The sequence continues at coordinate 1,217,762,951 of NC_056745.1, forward strand.
TTCATGTATTTAGAAGGCATCTTGGGATATTGTCTGGGCCCATTGATGGAGTGTTCTTGGCTTTAGAGAGAGCATTAATGACCTGTGATCCCCATTGATACAGCATTGATACAGCATTCTTGCCTTAGAGCATTAATGACCTGCTTCCCTAGTGATAGCTGGGGAGTTATATTTGATGGCATTTCCTGAAAGAATGTTTGAGGGAGAGGGGGGTGGGGTGGGTGGTAAAGTGGGAGCTGAATTTGTCACTCAGTAGGTTTGTTATACCTTCTGGCTCAGTATAGGTGGCTCCATTAACAATAAGGTCTGCACACAATTGTGTATTGCCTTTGAGGTAGTGGACATAGCTAAAGGATGCCTTGTTGTTGTCCTTGGCCTGAGAGGCCAATTTTGCCTCAAAATTGGATTTCATAGACTTTATTTCTCCTCTGTGTTGTTTAGTTTGATGAGCATGCTTGTATCCTGCTGGGTATTGCACCTTCTAATTTTTGCCATAGGTTCATAGGTAGGTACTAGGCTATCAGCCCTGGGGCCTATACAAGCCCAGCCAAAAAGGTACCCTGGCTTTTGCCACCCAAGAAAATTATTTTCCTGTGCCACTGTCGAGCAGAGTCACAGAAGTGATCCCAGGGGTGACTTTCCTATTTCCCATCCAGTCATCAAAATTTTTCTTGAAGAGTGCTAATGAGGAGCTTTGTTTGATATAGATAGATAGTTTATTCCAGAGTATGGGAAGTCTCTGGGACAGGAATCTATCCCTCCGGTATGTTCTGTTTATTGTGGTGACAAGGTTTAGGTCCCTGGAACGTGTAGCTTGGAGGGATTGGGATTTCTTTAAGTGGAGCATGTCCAACAGCTCTGGGTTTGACATAGCTTTGTATGTTAGGCAGAGATCACCTCTGAGTAGGAGATATGCGACGGAGTAAAACTGGAGTTTTTTGAGACGGTCTGCATAGAGCATCTGTCTGTGGCCAGTAATCCTCTTTGTGACGTATTTGTGTGGCCTTTCCAGTTGTTGTGGATGTCTTGTGAGGTACATATCAAAAGGGGCGTTGTACTCTATAATGGGTCTAATGAGTGATGAGTAGAGGGGAACAATAACCTCTTTTTTTCTGAATGAGAAACCTTTGGTGATGAGGTGTGCCACGTAGAAGGATTTCCTGACTACTGTGGCGATATGATTATCAAAAGAGAGACTATTGTCCACCTGTGTCCCAAAGTCTTTTATCACACTTTCAGTGATAAGTATACTACCGCCTATGTTGTAGTTCATGGGTACAGAATTTTTACCAAAGGGGATGACAATGCACTTTTTGGCATTGAGCTTGAGGCCATGGCTTTGATACCAGGCATCTGTATCAGTGAGGCCCTTTTGTAGGATGTCCACATCGTTAGGAGTTTCGATTATGGCTCCTAGTTTGCAGTCATCTGCAAACTTCGTTAGCCAAAGGCCTTCTGTTTTAGCCTGTACTTCAGAGAAGTAGATGCCAAACTGGAGAGGACCCAGGACTGAACCCTGTGGTACTCCACTTGTCACTGGTCTGAAGTCGGATTTGGAGTCTGCTACTTTCACAGTGTGGGTTCTGTCCACGAGCCAGATGACAACCCATGATTTTCTTCCTTCTGCTATACAGCCTATTGATGTTGTGATTCCACCAGGGTGGCTTGTTTTTAGAGTTAGTTTTGTACTTATACCTGGTGGATACAGCTGCCTCTGCAGTTATTAATATGCCTATCCTCAACCATGGGTAAATTTGGGGTCCACAATTACTGCAAATGATGGCTTCCATTCAATTTCCTACTCTTATGTTCATGCATAATTTAATTATAGTAATGTTTAAACTCAACTGTAAAGTATGATGATCTTCTGTATTAAATGGCTTAGCTAACTTTATGTCACCTGCAAATCTGGTGATTAGTATGCACTCTAGCATGCAGGTCCCTCCCATGTAAGGACTGCACAGTGAGGGGGTGGAATAAGAAAAGCCCTTAGGAGACTTCATCATCGATATTATTTCTGCACCTAGTCCATTTTTGAAGCTCACATTCCATTCTCTACCATTTGTAAAACCTTTTAATGTGGGTTTTGTCAAGCCAAATGGGTCAATTTATTTTTCATTGCCTGATAATGAGCATGCCAGTTTAGTACAGACAGAGGGTTGAAGTTATGTGCAAAGGCCAGAAACTGCCTTTAGGGCTCTTACTTAGATCCAAATGTCAGTCTGCACCCTTCTCTTTCTGCTTAAGTTTTACTCACAAAGCCTCCAGTTTTGTACTGTGTGACTTTAAACATGTCACTTAACCATGCAATAATGCTGGGCCATCCCTGAAAACAAAACATTTGTGCTGAGTGGGATTATTTGTTAGCAAATTACTAAAATAAAGATGTTATGGTTTAAAAAATCAAATGTTAATGTAACACTTTGTAAATATGATATCCACCTGCATTTCTTGATTACTAACTCTGGCTCCCTTGTCAAGAAAAATAAAAGGTTCATCACGTTTGATGTAAGTTACCAAAATCATATCTGGAGATATGTTTATAGTGAAAGAGTTCGCTTTGTAAATCTCCTAGAACAGAAGATTAAATTCTATATCTTCTTTCACTTTTGCGGACCCACAAAGAAGGCTTATAGGTCTATAAGACCAATGAAACAACTTAATCACAACTCTTTGGAAGCTGAAAAACTGGAATCACCTAGGATTTATTCCAGCTATTTGGCAGGCTGATTTCATGCAGGATAATGTGATAGGTATAGACCCCTTTAACTCCTTTGTTGGCAAATATGTGGGCCAGCTTCCTTTGTAAAGACTATCAAAGACACCTGATATTTGTGACTCAGAGCACATGGAATTTATCTTTCTTGATTAAACATTTATAACCTACGAATATAGTATCTCCATTGATAAATGGTAGCATATTTAAATGTGTTGTAAATGTTACAATGGTATCTCTTGCAATAAAATGTCATCAGGTACTCGGGTATCTCATGTCATTACACCTTCCTGTGATGGCTCATCACATTACAAAGTATGAGAGAATTTATTTTTTCCTTTTTATTGCTGCTCATTATAGTAAGAAGCAAATTCATGCTACATTTATTTGCTGGTCTAGACTAAGTTTAGTACATTTATGTCCTTTAGTCCTTTAATTCCAAACTGTCCCCTGATTTTTCATCTTTTATATAGTTTGACTTTCTTCATTTTCTTTCTTTCTTTCTATTCTTTTTGTTGTTGTTGTTATTTAGATTCCTAAGTTCTTTATTTAATATGCTTTGTCTTGTTGAAGTTCAGCTTATCTTTATTCTTCTTCTGGGCAGACCTACTGAATCCTTGAGTCTAGTTTCTCTGTCATGTGTCTTAACAGGTCACTGTAGAGTCTGTTTTCATACATCGAGACTATTCAGATATTTCTCTACACTTAGCCATGCCATAAAAGTAGTATTTACATATATTAAGAACCATAGCTAAGCCATCTGGAGCACTGTGAAAAAGCTGAAGACCAAGCAGGTGTTTTTTATCTGAAAACTGTTGTCTGAAAGTGTAGCAACGTGCATGCTACGTTAAGACATGAATGCTGAGTGCTTAAGCTCTTCATCTGGGATAGCAAATAATGAATTACATTCATTTATAAAGTTATGAGGACAAAACAGTAGTAGTGCTACACTTATCAGTCAACATTCCCCTAACAGCTCACACCCAGAGTCATCCATCTTCTCCTTACCCTAGTTATGACTGCACCTCTATTATCAGATCTGTGTTTCTTTTAATTCCACATAAGGTGCCAACTTTAATTAGTAAAGCTTAGAGAATAATGTTATGGTCCCCATTTGTTAATGGTGTTTCAGGAGACACCATGTACTCTCAGTTTGTTCTTTCAAGAAGTTTCATAAACTCCCTCTTCTAGGTACCCTCTGTGTTACTTGATTTAGGTGGAAATCTAAATTTAAAGCACCCTAACAATCAGAGTTCTGCCCTGTGATTCAAACATATCCTCCCCACTCATATTAATTTGCCAACAAGGGTTGTCAATTAGCATAATAATGAGAATTTGTGATTCAGAGACAAGGTACAACTGCAGAGAAAGTCCGCTCGTTAGTGGCTCACTACCATGTCTCTTCATCAAACACTGTCACGCCTGACCACACTGGTGTTTTCCCTATAAGCCCACACATTGTCGGGACATAGGTGACCGCTAACACCCATAAGCACAGACACACAGAAACACACACACAAACATAGACACACACACATGCACACGCTCATACGTATAAAGCAGTCACACAGAGACACACACACAGACTCGCATACATGCCCAAATGTGTATCTCTACTGAGACAAGCATCAATATCAGCAGGTCTAAACCCTACATTTAGCAGCTGAATGTCTTAATTTTCATTTATGTTTTTTTTTTTTTTTTTTGAGATGACTATTCAAGAGAACCAAATGTTCAGTCATACAAACTGAAGTAAGCAGGAGATCAGCATTCTAATGTTAGTCATATAATGGTATATGGTACATAATTCCAGAAAATACTTCAGCATTTTAATACAGGGTTCAATACCCACAAAAAAATCACCCTGTCATTTGCATGTTTGTTTTTCCTGTTTTCTGCTCATATATTTTCACTCTTTTTGTGTGATATACTTACTTCCTATTTTTTATTCACACATTTTATGTGATGTTATTTTACCTTTTTTCTGGTGTTTTCACCAGTATGTCTTTGCTAGTATGGCCTAGACAGTGCTAGAAAAGGGTCTTCAGGGCAGTGTACCAACTTCAGTAACAAATAATAATAAATTAAAAAGTAAAATAAATAAAAATATTTTATTAAAATAAAATGCCAAGCAAAGAAAAATGAAACTACTTATTCCATTCCACTGTTAGCCTCTATTAAATAACACTGTTAATGTTTCCTTGGATTATGTGTCATAGGCAGGTATGAGACAAGCACTGAGCAGCATACTATCGTCTCCAATTATGATGCCTCAGTGTCAGCAAAAATAATTGACTTCAATAATTGGCTTAGCTTTTGGTGTCAATCGCGGGGGGGGGTAGAGTATTTTTCAGCATGGGGGGGGGTGATATGATCAACAGACCACACTGCTTCACCAGGGAGTGTCTGCACCTGTCCCCTCTAGGCTTTTGCATAGTGACTTTTTTAGGCAATTGACAAGGAACCAAATCACACAACCAAAAAATAAAGTTTTTATGCATTGGTGGATGACATTATTACTTTTTTAGTCCATGCCAACCAGATCAGCCTATCAATGTAACAAAACAAAGTAAGGAAAATCAATGTTTGGAGTATGAGCAATAAACTATGGACCACAAGCCCTCATCACATTGTAGGGCATGAACATCTGTGTAGTGAGTGAGACATGGTTTAATTCAGTGGAGATCAGTCTGGTGATGCAGGGATAAAATGCCTTATATATTTAGCCCAGCTACTTGACAAGAAGGGAATTAAGGTGGAGATATCTCAGTCTTCCTCTGGTAAAGACTCACATCAAGGCAGGCTAAGCAGTAAAGTTCACTCGAGTTTCTTCACGTCTCACTCACCATCAGCAAAGTCCACTACCATATCCTGGCAAGCTAGAGAACTCCCTGTATGACCCAGGAATGTCATGTTACTTTCTTAAATGAACTAGTGTCACTTTGCATTAAACACACCACTCTTCTTCTGGGCAACTTCAACTACTCAGCTATAGATTAAGAAACATATATACATATGTGAAGATAGGTGAAGGCTGCCAGCCTAGCCAGATAGAATTTTGTAGATAATTCTGTCACTTGCAAATATTAATGTAAGCCACAGGCTTGTTCTCTTAAATGTGAAAAGACTGTATTGGATGTTGAACTGAAAAAAATGTAACAACAGTGCACTTTGCTGTAAGAAAGCTGATAAGTCAAGCATTGTAAAATTCTTTGATCTAAAACTCGGAGTGAGGCATTCTGTCTATTGTTTTGAGGCCAGAGTTAATGGCTAGAATATACATGTATAATTTATTTTATTGCTCTTGCTTCCTGACCAGCTGCAAGATCATAAAGGCTATTAACCTCTAAGTTTCTGTTAGCCTGGGAACCAGAAAGAAACAATGTAATCTGAAATGAATCAGTGGTACTGTGTTATCAATTTAAGGACAGGAAGAATGAGAGCATTTAGCATTTGTCTTGAGAACATCCAACTCACCAGGACTAACTGAGCTCTATATGTACGTTTATTTTAAAACTGTGTTTTCTCTTAGGTATAGCTAGGAACTAGGAAGATTAGATTAGTTTTTTTTTCTGTATTAATGTCAGAACTTTTCTACTGTATTATTTTAAGTATTTCTCTGTGATCTCTGAACTCTTGACTAGCATTGTGTAGTAAGAAGTATTGTCTTGCGTTTTTATTATTTATTATTAAATATTTTTAAACCTTTCATCTGTGGCTGTTTTGTGTAGAGATAATTTAAGCTGTAAGAGTACATTGCATGTATTTAGTGATACTGGCCAAGCCATTCCAATATGCCTTAACTGTTCAGTTTTACTTACCATTTGGATAATAATATTCACAGTAATAATTGGACACCCTTTGTTAAGGGCCTTTAAGTAGCTGATAACTATTAGGGAGTAGTAGCAAGTGCTACTACCGTATAGTGTTGGGTAAAAGGGGCACAGCTGGAGAACCTGTGCCAGCCTTCCCCAGGAGTGTCTGTGTGGTTGCATATAACTCTTATCTCAAAGTATTTGTATGTCAGCAACTTGGGCAGGGACACAAAGCACCGGTTGGACAGAGAAGGTGCTGGAGGTTTTAGCTTGCCCACTAGGCTGAGATCTGGACCCTGTAGCTGTGTCAGTGGAGAGTCTTTTTGGGGACCTGGAGAGAAAGGGAGAAACCAGCCCCAAACTGACTATGATTTCTGTGTGCTCTTAAGGGAAATTGTACTTTACTGTGTGTGTATTTATTATTGTTTCCCTATATGGACTCCGCTCACTGGTGTTAGAGGTGAGGGTTGAGGCTCCTTGATTGCTGGGCCAGTGCACGGGCATCAGATATTAATTGTTTGGCAGTGGTGGGATACTCACACCATGTATTAATTGGTTGACAAATACTAATTGGCTTGTAGTGGTGAAGATAGTGAATTCCTGTAGCTTGTGTACAGTGATCACTTAAGGTGTTTTCGTACTCTAAATCAGCCATGCAGTGAATATTCAGACTTTAGATTGCAATTGTTTTATTTCTTCTGTTAGCTTAGTTAGTCAGGGAGAGCAGGAAAGCATGTCAGCAGAGGAGTATGGAAAGCTGACAAGGAGCCAGCTGGCAGTGATGTGCCAGGCTAGGGGACTGGTGAATGAAAACCTGACTAAGGCAGACATGATTGCAGCTTTGGTCACAGCTGTATCAGAAAACAGCATCCAGGAGGATGATCAGCCTGGCAGTGGAGATGTACCACACTCAGAGAATGGACAGCTCAACCTTTCTGCAGAGGACTTAAAAATCCATCTGGAGCTAAAGAGACTTGTCTTGGAGTCCAGGCATTTGAAAAGAGAAGCAGCTGAGAGACTGAGGCATTTAGAGAATGAGGACAAGGAGAAACTGTGATGTTTGCAGGCTGAGGAGAATGAGAAACTGCTACACCTTGAAGCTGAAGAAAAGGAGCAGCAGAGGCAACATGAAAAGGAGATGCTGACTCTTCACCAGAGTCATGGACGTAATCGGGAAGGGAGTAACCAGACCACAGAAGCACAAAAGGTTAGTAAATTTCTTCCGCAGTTTAAAGAGGGGGATAATTTTGATAGTTTCATTCATATGTTTGAGAGGGTATGTAAACAGTATGATGTTGAACAAAGGCTCTGGGTATGGGTCCTGACCCCTTACTCTGTGGTAAAGCTGTAACTGTGTTGTCTAAAATTTCTGATCAGGAATGCTTTGATTTTACTACTATTAAAAACTGCTTGTTATAATTTTTTAAGCTAACACCTGAAATGTATAGGAAAAACATTTGTGAGCATAGACACAAGGCAGATGAAAGTGTGTGTGAATAAGTTGCTGAACAGAGCACTTATTTTCATAGGTGGGTGAGTGGATGTCAGGTCACCACTTTTGAAGGACTTGCAGACCTTTTGGTGAGGGAACAATCCCTTAGCACTTTGCCTGAGGACAATAGGATCTGGTTAGCTGATAGACAATGTGCTACTTCAGATGAGTTGGGGAAGGAGTGAGACCTCTACCTAGCAAGCAGGGCATCCCTGCACAGGGAAGGGACACCCAGTACTGCTCATGGGTCTAAAGAAAGCCATGGTGGGCAGCACAGACAGCCCCCACAGAATGTTCCAGTAGCAGGGGAAGCCACTAGTCTAGGTACACATCCAGGACTCAGGGTTAAAGGTTGTGAATGCAACCAGTGGGGACATGTGGCATATATATGTCCATGCAGGCAAGGTGGGGAATAAAAGTTGAGAGAGCTAGTAAGTGCGAAGACAAAATGCCAATAGTAGGTTGTCTTGAGACAACAGGGGTACCAAACTACCATCCTGCAGATGTCCTGATAGGGAAGAATTTGGATGATATGTTAATGCAGTTACATGCAGTCAGGCTAGGAAACAAGCATATGGGTCTGGTAGCCAGGGGGAGACCATGACAGACTGCATACTTTCAGCCAGGACTGGTGAGGTGGTTACTTCAGGTAGGGATCTACTCTGTAGCAGTGAGACTGAATGTGAGCCACAGCCTTGTGGGTACTGATCTTCCCTTGGACAGAGTGACTGCAAAGGTAGAGGTGAGTAGTAGTACCCAGGCTGACAGTGAGGCACCACTGTCAGAGGATGCCAAACTTCCTGTGGAAGGAGAGCTGGGAACGATTACAAAGAGAGAGTTGAGACAGGCTCAGCTGTCAGACCCTACATTGCAAGGCCTGAGACAGGTAGCTAGTGAGGCAACGGATTCTCAAGGGAAGGGGGATTCTGTATGCTGGGACAAAGGGTTACTGTATAGAGAGTGGACCCCTGAGGGAGGGCTAGAAGGTGAGAGAGTACAGCAGTTGGTAGTACCTAGAGCCTATTGTCCAGCACTTCTAGCCATAGCCCATAATATTCTCCCTGCAGGTCATATGGGCATAAAACATACAAAGAGATGTATTATGCAGAACTTCTACTGGCCTGAAATTTCCAGAGATGTAACTGAGTACTGCAGGACCTGTGAGCAGTGTCAAAAGGTAGGCAAGGCAGAAGACAAGGTGAGAGCTCCTTTGATGCCTTTGCCTGTGAGTGACAAGCACTTTCAGAGGGTAGCTATGGATATTGTGGGGCCTCTGACTACCCCAAGTTTCACAGGGAAAAAGTATATCTTAGTGGTAGTGGATTATGATACTCTGGGACAATGGCTCTGTCCTCTGTTGAGGCAGAAAATGTACCAAATGCTTTGTTAGAGATTTTCAGCAGGGTAGGTTTCTCAAAAGAAATACTGAATGATAGAGGTGCCAATTTCATGTCAGACCTACTGGCTTGTCTGTGGAAGTATTGTGAGGTGAAGCACCTGAAGACCATCTCCTACCATCCCCAGACATTTGTTGAAAGGTTAAACTCTACACTCAAGTCCATGCTACGGGTATTTGCAGACCAGTTTAAGAGGGAGTGGGACAAATATTTGCTCCATCTGTTGTTTGCTTATGGAGAGGTTGTCCAGGAATCCACAGAGTTTTCACCCTTTGAGTTGTTGTACGGGCATAGGGTAAGGAGACCTCTAGATTTAATTTGAGATGAGTGGGAAGGTGAGTGTGAATCTCACAAGGAATCTGCTTGGAATATGTCCTAAACCTCAGGACAAAGTTCAGGGAACTCATGGTCTGTGCCCAGAAGAACCTAGCAGAAGCCCAACAGAAAAAGATGTGGTATGACAGGAATGCTCAAGCTAGAGAGCATGCTGTGTGACAGCAGGTAATGCTTCTCATTCCTGTCAGACACAACAAGCTGCAAGCAGCTTGGGAGGGACCCTACAGCATGGTAAGAAAGGTAAGTAATGTTAAGTACATGGTGGAACTGCTATGCAGGAGGCAGGTGCACAAAGTGTACCATGTTAACATGATTAAACCTTACCATGACAGGAAGGCCCTTGTGCTGAGCATTTGCAATGTATTGGAAGAGGAGTCTGAGGGGGATCTGGTGACTGATCTCCTCAGTGAGGCTTAGACTGATACTTCAGTGGAAGGGGTAGCAATGTCCCAGCAGCTATCTCCTACCCAGGTTTGAGAAATCAGAGCAGTGCTACAGGAGTTTGGGAACATGTTCACTGGGAAACCAGGGTGAACCCACCTGGTGCATCACCAGGAGAATACAGGACCCCAAAGGCCTATTAGGCAGGCCCTTATAGGGTGCCTGAGAGAGTCAAACAGACTCTGAGGGAGGAGATACAGGAGATGTGGGAACTAAGGGTAAATCAAGAGTCCAACAGTCCCTGGACCTTCCCAGTGGTGCTGGTGCCAAAGAAGGATGGAAGCACCAGATTCTGTGTGGACTACATGAAATTAAATAGTCACACAGAGTCAGATCCTTACCCCATCTGGTTGGGGCTAAGTATCTTACAACTATTGATCTTACCAAGAGTTACTGGCAGGTGCCCTTCACTCCCAGTGCTAGTGAGAAGTCCCCCTTTGTGACTCCTTTTGCCTTGTATGAGTTCACAAATATGCCCTTTGGGATTAAAAATGCCCCAGCAACTTTACAGAGGCTGGTAGATCATATCCTAGCAGGAGCAGGAGGGTTTGCCCTTGCTTACCTAGATGATATTGCCATCTACAGCCATTCCTGGCAAGAGTACCTTCAACATGTCAGGGAGGTGCTGGGCAGACAACAGAGGGTAGGGTTGACCATTAAGTCCAGCAAATGTCAGGTGGGTATGGCAGAGGTCTCTTCCTGGGACATACAGTGGGGAGTGGTAAGATCAGGCCAGAACCTGCCAAAGTAGAAGCCATTCATGCATGGCCTGCACCTGTTACCAAAAAGCAGGTGAAGGAATTCTTAGGGACAGCAGGGTACTACAAAATGTTCAGCCTCAGTTATAGTACCATAGCTGCTCCCCTGAAAGACCTGACAAAAAAGAACAGGTCAGATAAGGTAGTGTGGACCCCAGCATGTAAGCAGGCATTTCAGGAGCTTAAGGAAGCTTTGGGAGGACCCTCTGTGTTAGCAAGTCCAGGTTACAGCAAAGATTTTGTTGTGCAGGTGGATGCTTTGAAACATTGGGCGGGGGCTGTACTTAGCCAGATTTCTTCAGAGGGAGAATAGCACCCAGTGGTTTATCTCAGTTATAGGCTCCGACCCAGGGAGGAATGCTATGCAGCTGTAGAAAAGGGATGTCTAGCCATAGTGTGAGCACTGCAGAAACTTCAACCTTATCTGTATGGAAGAAAATTCACTGTAGTTACAGATCACAATCCCCTAACATGGTTAAGCAGAGCCAGCCAACAAAATGCAACGTTTCTAAGATGGAGCCTAGGGTTGCAGGCACATGATACGTCAGTGCAGCACCACAGTGGAATTAGCAATGCCAATACAGATGGGCTCTCAAGACAGGGAATGGGGTAAGGTGTACTCAGATAGACCTAACCCTCTCAATCAGCATTTCTCAAGGGTTACTTGGAAAAACTAGCATGAGTTCTCCGGGGTGTGTGTGATGATAGGTGAAGGCTGCCAGCCTAGCCAGATAGAATTTTGTAGATAATTCTGTCATTTGCAAATATTAATGTAAGCCACAGGCTTATTCTCTTAAATGTGAAAAGATTGTATTGAATGTTGAACTGAAAAAAAAATGTAACAACAGTGCACTCTGCTGTAAGAAAGCTGATAAGTCAAGCATTGTGAAACTCTTTGATCTAAAACACGGAGCCGAGATGTCTAGAGGGAGGCATTCTGCCTATTGTTTTGAGGTCAGAGTTAATGGCTAGAATTTAATGTTTCATTTCTTTTATTGCTCTGGCTTCCTGACCAGCTGCAAGATCAAAAGGGCTGTTAACCTCTGAGTTTGTATTAGCCTGGGAACCAGAAAGAAATGATGTAATCTGAAATGAATCAGTGGTACTGTGTTATCAATTTAAATACAGAAAGAATGAGAGCATTTAGCATTTGTCTTGAGAACATCTGACTCACCAGCACTGCCTGAGTTCTGTATGTAAGTTTATTTTAGAACTGCATTTTCTCTTAGATATAGGTAAGAATTAGGAAGATTAGATTAGTTTTTTTGTTCTGTATTGATGTCAGAACTTTTCTACTGTATTATTTTAAGTATTTTCTGTGATCTCTGAACTTTTGATGCGCACTGTGTAGTAAGAAGTATTGTCTTGTGTTTTTATTATTTATTATTAAATATTTTTAAACCTTTCAACTGTGGCTGTTTTGTGTAGAGGTAATCTAAGCTCTAGGAGTACATTGCATGTATTTAGTGATACTGGCCAAGCCACTCCAATAAGCCTTGAATGTTCAGTTACACTTACCATTTGGATAATAATATTGCAAGGTAATAATTGGACACCTTTTGTTAAGGGCCTTTTTAGTAACTGATAGATATTAGTGGGTGGTGGTAAGTGGTACTATCGTATAGTCTGGGTAAAAGGGGCACAACTGGAGAACCTGTGCCAGCCTTCCCCAGAAGTGTCTGTGTGGTTGTATATAACTCTTATCTCAAAGTGTGTATGTGGCAGCAACTTGGGCAGGGCCACAAAGCACTGGTTAGACAGAGAGGGTGCTGGAGGTTTTAGCTTGACCACTAGGCTGAGATCTGGACCCTATAGCTATGCCAGTGAGGAGTCTTATTGGGGACCTGGATAGAAATGGAGAAACCAGCCCCAGACTGACTGTGATCTCTGTGTGCTCTTAAGGGAAATTGTACTTTACTGTGTTTGTATTTATTATCCTTTCTCTATATGGACGCCCTTCACTGGTGTTAGTGGTGAGGATTGAGGCTCCTTGATTGCTGGACCAGTACACGGGCATCACAACATATATAAACATATAACTAGTTATATAATCATTGATCTTTCTTAATTATTAGTTTGTGCTGTTTGAGTTTCAGTTACCATTCTGAAAAATGTCCTGTTGCATGTGTGTGTGTGTGTGTGTGTGTGTGTGTGTGTGTGTGTGTGTGTGTGTGTGTGTGTGTGTGTGTGTGTGCGCGTGTATGTGTGTGTGCGCGTGTATGTGTGCGTTGTTTTCTCCTTTGTTTCCACACTTTCACTCCTGTTTTCTACCACTGACTTCTTTTGCTTTTCCTGCTCCTCTGTTCTCCCTTCTGCAATGACTCTTTACATACATTGTTCAGTGCTGTTCTCTGTTAGCATTTCTGCTATAAGAGCTAAACAAAAGACATTATATATGAGTAATTTACAGTGGGAGTTCATCCATGGAAGTGAGTAACAGATGGAGGAATAGGGTACAAGCAGTCCTTATCATGCCTTAGTCTTTTGTATTTCCATTTGTAGACATAATCTACAAGAATTTGATGATTTCACAGCATAATCAAAATGTCACAGAAAGTTGCTTACTATGTTTATGATGCGAGCTGCAACTTTAATGGTTTATATCCCTTTTTTTAAATATTCATGCCTTTGAGCGGAAGCTCTGGCTTCAACATCTGCAGCCACTCATGCACATTTTTTTAACTGGAAAGTGGCCAAACATCTTTAGAGAATTCATCATCACCCAAAACTGCAAACTAAGCATTCAGAATTCCCCAGTCTTGATTCGATTCTGAAACTAGAGATACTTTCACTAAGGTTTGTCATATACATACAGCCCATATCCTACTTCCCTTCCACTGTCATCGGTCTGTGATTTTTTTCTCACGGCTTGCTTTTTAATTGTGGTATTGTTGTTTTTGTCATTTACATAACCTTTATATTTTTCAAACACTTTAAAAAACAAAATGCTAACCTAGACATCACATGAAGTCTAACATAGGGCTTACAAATGTAATTTTTAAAATCAAACCACATGAGGGTCACTCACTCAAGGGATCTTAATTTAGCCTCTGACATGAACAGGTCATGCTGGAGAGACTGATATATCTCCCAGAGACTGCCACTTCCCTGGAACAAGCTTCCAGTTTACGTGAAATAGAGCCCCTCCATGACCCTCTTCAAATACAACCTAGATTGATGGATAGGTGACCGCAAATTCACTCCTGGGGTGGCGGCCATGTCCCTCCTGGACAGAGGAAGTCATTATTACCTACCATAGACCCTTACCAATATGAACTTCAGTCTTCTAACCACCAATAATTGGACCAACTCAGGATAAATATGGCTAGGCTTGTAAGGGTTCTAAGGCTGTTAGCCTAGTGACCTTCTATGAACCTATGAACCTATGAATATCACTATTCAGATTTTTGTTCCTGTTGTTCTTCTGGTTACATGCAGTGTTCTGGTTATACGTTCTTTAGTCATATTACCATAAAAACACCATTCCACTGACATATATAACCATACCACATTAGAGGACACAGGTGTTTAGGTAGTAAACAGAAGTGGAAAAAGAGATGCGAAGCACAGTCTCACAAAAAATAAATGTGACTTGGACTGTGGCTGGGCAGTCTTACTTACAGTACAAGAGATTCAGGCAGGAAGATGTGTGAGTTGCATGCAGTGATCATGAACTGGGATACTGAGGTGTCCAGGTATAAGCTGTCTAGAGATAACTTATATAGGAGGAATGAAGGTGGACGAACAATGTCTATCAGACATGTCATCAGACAGGTCACAGTGAAGGCAGGACACCAATCCATGAATGAAGAAAGTGTGTAGTCTGAATGAAAAGCTAAGTGCTGTGATTGCTAGAGCAGAGGAGGGTATGAGAGATGGTATCTGGATACAGAATACCCTGAGCTCAACAAGCGAGGAGGATAAGAGACTGGAGGAAAGAAAAAATGAGTGGGATTGGAGGAAAGGGATTAAGACAATGAGTTGTTAATGAGCTACTTAATGTACTCCAAGGTACAAGGTTTGATTCATTCCACTGATAATTGTCTGCTATGTGACTGAGCAAATCACTTAAATAGACAGTGAACCTGTGTCGCCCCAGAAAAAGGATACTTGTGTCGCATGAACTTGCTCATTCAGTAAATATATTAAAAAATGGGTATTAGTCATGCGGATCTGAATCTGCATAACCAGACTCACATAATCCAAGCTTCATGACAGAGAGAGAGAGAGAGAGTTGGAATTAACTGACGTCTTGGATCATAAGGAGGTTCAACCAACTGGTGAAGGAATTTAAGAAAGACTAGAATTCTGGGCTTGGTCTTAACCAGTGTAAAAGCTGTTATGAGTACATCCAGGTTAAGACACTGTAAGTCAACAGTGATCATGCTATTGTGTGATTCAGAGTAAGGGAAGATTAGAATGAAAAGGCAGAGATGTTAGTGTGCACAGTGGTGCAGCAGTAAATGTTGTTGCCTCACAGCAAGAGGCTCTCTGGTTTGATTCTTGGCTGGGGTGCCTTCTGTGTGGAGTCTGCATGTCCTCTCTGCATTTGCATTGGTTTCCTCCCACATTCAAAGACATGCATCTGGAGCATTTCTCACCAGGCCTCTGCTGAAAATAGGCTCTGTCCTAGTCGGACTTTCCCAGTTAACAAATGTTAAATAAATAAATAAATAACTAGGAGGATAAGAATAAAAATACAGAGATGTTATTGTGAGATTTCGGAAGAACAGCTTATGCTATGAGGTCTATATTATATGTTCGAAGTTTTATAACTTCCAATGTTTAAATATCGAATTTAAGTGTTCAAAGTTATAAAACTTCGAACACATTAAAAAAAAAAACCCCAAAACAAACCTACTAACTTAGAGACTGCACTACAGTACAGTAAGGGAAATCTTCCCTTTACCGCACTATAGTGCGGTATCGGAGTTGGTATATTCAAAGACTGGGGGGTGTGGGGGGGTGCAGCCCCTCATGTGGGGGGGTGCAGGAGGGTCTTGCCCCCCTGCCTACACCAGTTAGTTTTGGATTTGTTTTTTTTTTTATGTTCAAAGTTTGAAACTTCGAACATTTAAATTCAGTATTTAAATGTTAGTAGCTTTCAAACTATAATATAGACCCATGCTATGGGGGGTGAATAAGGATGGGTTAGAAGTTTGGGGGCAAATCAAGAGAATAAACAAGCTATGAGAATAGATTGTAGATGGAATTGTCAGGCCTATAACTATTCGTGCGAAGAAAAAACAACATGACAAAAAGAGAAGGTCAATATAGTGACACTGGAGTTGGGAGAGATGAAAGAGGCAAAGTAGAAGAATAACTAAAGGCAGCAAAGATAATAAGAGCAACAAAAGTGAAAAAGTAGAAAGGAAGATAACAGAAAAGATTAACAAGGTAAGCAAGTCGTATTATATACACAGCAGAAAAAGGGAAGGGAGGGGGAGAACTGGCAAGGTTGAACAACTGTCATAGATTCATATGTTCAGAGGTATATACTAAACTAATGACCATTAGGTAATTTATAAGCCTAGCCATGCAACCCAATCCAGGGGTATGTTGGTTAGGAAGTTTCTAGAGGCTATGTAGGGGGGGGTATTTTAGTTTGGGCATAACTGTCTGCCTCTGTTTATCAGAGACATGGGGGTCAGACCTGGGATAAATTTTGGATTTTCCATCCATAGCCCAAGGTTACACTTAAATAGGGTTAGGGAAGGACTCTGCTTCATATGGATGGGTAGCCTGGTCCAGAGTGTGGGGATCCTCTGAGGCACATATCTGCCTTGCTAACATGTCTTACTTATGTCATAAGCAAAATTTAAATCCTTGGATCTAGTGGTTCTGATTATGTTTGTTTTGCAACTGTGCAAAAGGTCCAACAAAGCTGGATTCAATGATGCCTTATATGTCAGGCACAGGTCACCTCTCAGTAACCTGTAGGAGAATGAGTATAGAAAAAGGGCTCTAAGGCAGTCTCTATAACATAATTTATATACTCTGGATTCTCCTGCTAAGAAACCTTTCTGAGCATTCCAACTACTGAATATGTCTGGTCAGGCATATGCTGAAGGGGGCATAATACTCAATGATGGGTCTGATAGGTGCTGAATAAATTAAACTATGACTACCTTGGACCTGGATGCCATGTTCTTTTTTATAAGTTGGGCATCATAGAATGATTTGGTTGCTACCTTGGCCACATGTTGGTCAAAGGCCAGATTACTATTTACATATGTTTCCAGATCCGTGACTACGGGGTCAACTCTTAGGGGTATCTTATCTATGGGTTAATTTACTTGGGTGGCAGTTTTAACAAAAGGCACTATAATGCATTTCCTGGCATTGAGTTTTAATCCATGGCTTTGACACCAGTCATTTGTCTATGCTAGACTGTCTTGTAAGATGTTTGTGTCTATGATAGCTCCCAGTTTACAGCCATCTGTGAACTTGCCAGCCAAAGGCCCTTGACATTAGCCTTTACCTGTGAGAAGTAGATGCCAAATGGGTGCTGTCCCAGCACAGTGGCCAGCGGTACCCTGCTGTTGACTTCTGTCTTAGTGGAGGTGATTTCACCAATCCTGATCTCCTTGGTCCTGTTTGTGACCCAGCTGGCAATCCAGTGAGTTATGTTGGTTTTGCAAAGTTCAGTGAGTTTATCAACTATATCTGAGTGGGGTATTGTATTGAAAGCCTTAGCCATCATGAAGGAAGCAATCAGGAGGCTCTCCTGGAAGGGAGGCAGGTCAGATACCAGGATGAAAAGGACAAGGGGGAGAAGGAACTTGTTGCCCCAAGTAGGAATAAAGCACTAGGGTCAGCTAGCCTGCCTTCCTGAATCTTTACAAATCTGCACATTGCATTGGTAGGACCCCTGAAAGAGAACTTCAATATTTCATTGGCTAGTGCAGGAGAGCAAAAATACAGTGAGTGTGGTACCCTTCTACAAGTTGGGAGTCAGAAAAAAAGAAGGAGCTATAATTGTTTCAGCTTAACAACAGCGGCAGGGAAAGCTCTGAAAAGAAACCTGCTTGAAAAGTAGGTACATTTTAGAGGACAATTTTCAAAGCAGCAGACAAATGGTGGTGAAGGACAGTAAAAGCTATCACTCAAACCTGAGAAAGCTTTATGATGAAGTTATAGCTGAATTTGATAGGGAGTATGAGTAGATGTGGTATTCTTGGAGTTCAGCAAGGTCTTTAACTTGGTCATACACAGAAGGCTAACAGGAAAACTTGAACGGCTGGGGATAAGATCAAAGAAGAGGGTCTGGATAATGTGTTTAAGAAAAATATGTTTGAAAAAATGATGAGGGTCAGGATAGCTGCAAGGTAGAATGATAGTGCATAGAGGGCTGAGTTGCAAGGACAGTTTTAAGAATTATTAAAGTGACTAGTGGAGTACAGCCTGGGGCTGTCTTGTTTCTGGCACTCTTCAGCATGTTTTCCTTAGATAAGTTTGAGGGAGCGGAGAACAGGATCATCCTCTTTGCTGATGCCACATACGTAGGTACAGTAATGGAAGCTCTATTGTAATCTAAGAAAAGCTTTGGAAAGGATGAACAAGGAGACAGGAAGGTCTCAGTTCTGATAAAGTACAAATAAAAGCAATGTGCTGTCCTTAGGGCACAACAACCTTGTGTGAAGCATCAGCTGAGAGAAATGGTACTGATGGTGGTAACAGAGCAAGAAAAGGTCTGGGGTGGTGAGGATATCTATGCTGCATTGCCAAAAGTAGAGTGAGAGGGCAGGGACCACAGCAAACACAATCTGGGGTACAGCCTGAAGGGGATTGAGCTGTGAAAGGGATAGATCTGATAAGAAAACAGATAATGCTTCCACAAAACAGGGCCCTGTTTAAAGTATATCATGAGTACTGCATGTAGTTTTGGAGTCAGTATAAGGAAATTGACATCAATCTGGTAGAGAGAATCCTGAGTAATTTTATTAGCAGGATCTATGGGATGGAGTTTAAGGGGTATGGCTACAATTTGGAAGAGGAAGTACACTTCTTACTTGAAATGTTAAGAGATGGGGGAACATAATATTGGTGCACAAAATCAAGTCATGGAGATGTAAAGAGATCATACTGTATGCAAAGGACAGAGAGGGAAGGAAGGAATACAGTTATAAGACTGTAGGGACTAATGTCTTCTTGGATCTCCAGTGTAGAAGGTTGTAAACCCATGGAATGGTTTACAAGAAGAGATATTGGAAAGAGAATCCACACGGTCATTAATGAAGTAATTGGACAAATCGAACAAATGATAATATGGAAGGTAGGGATGTAGAGGAAATAGGATGTTGCATACACTTAAACGGGCAGAAACTATAGGTTTATTATCTCCTTCCACCATCAAGCAAATATAATGCAATATAATATAATAAAATTTTTGTTTGAATCTACATTTTACAACTCCGCCTCTTTAAAAGATAAGAATCATTGCTCCATTCAAATGTCTGCTTTCTGTAAGAGTACAGTTACTGTACAATCTGCTGTTGATGGCTCCCATGTAATTGTCCTAATACATTATTGATTACACGTGATGTTATGACAAATGTTTATTTAAAATGCAGACTGACAGCATTCCCTAGATGATCTAATGCTTTCTATATGTATGGTCTTTTGAAATTACCGTGAATTCTCATACTTCCTACCATATTATGGTTTTCATTCCTATCAGTTTATTTTAATTTTAGCATATATTTTTGGAAATGTACCTCATTCAGTGTTGTAACTTCTGTTTTAGTTTACGGGGCAGCATTTTTGTCTTTACATTGTCTTATGTTGCTGCCTTTATCTACAAATTCTTACCATTTTTCACACTGAACAATTCTTATAACACAAAGTTTTGTTTTGTACAAACATAAATATGTTTACCTTGCCATTACAGAGAGGCTTTTAAACCTTTAACACTACAAAGGATGGTCATTTCTTTCTTTTATGCAGTTTGTTTTATAATTATTTGAAGCTTTTGGTATTAGGTAATATATGTTCGTACTCATTTCATAAGCCTCTGAACTGTAATAGAGGTGTCTTTACAGCAAGATGAGATAGAGTGCATTCATTGAATAAAAGTGATATCAGACAAGAGCTGATAAGCATCACATAGTGGATAACTCAATATGAAATAAAACTGTTGCATAAGAGCTTCCATGCTATGTGGATTTACATGAGCCCATAGACAAGTTCAAGTTGATTAAGATGCCTAGCCTAGCATTGTTACAATTAAAAACACATAAATAATAATAAAATAAATAAAACAATAAATACTAAAGAATTACTAGTTATAAATACACTATAGATAACACTGCATTGAAATTCAGTCAGTATTTTAACCTAAGTAAATTAATTGCTTTGAAAGATATTTTAAAACCAAAGCCTACCCCTAAAAAGTTTCTTCAAGTAAGTCATCCTCGTTTAGCAAGGACTAAGTCAGTGAAGTGTTTTGACCACCAACAGTCAGTAAAATAAAACATAGTATATATACTGTACTGGACTTGTCAATAAATGTGGGACAAAGGAAGAGACTGAATGTCATAAAAAAAAAAATCAAACAAACCAAAGCATGTTGTTCTGGAAGCATGCTTGGATGTGATGTCTGCTGTGACACTTCATAATGTGGACATTTTGGTTGTCACTGACTCTGGGAACCACATATGGAATTCAAGAGCACTGATGTTATATCCTATTTAGAGTATATGGCGTATGAAATATAGCAAGAAACAATGAATATGACAGTCTGTTGTGGAAATCTGAGACAGATGTTTGGCTGCGAGTTTATGCAGGGCAGTTTACAGGCCTCTGTCTCATCCTTAGTAGTCTGGAATTTATAATAAATGCTGGAATACTTAAATAGGATGTCAGTAAAGCACTGAGAATGGACTGCAAATAGAAGACTTTTCATATATCATAGGTGAAATATAATTGCCACAACAGGTACCCAAACATCAGCACTGGACTTCATAATCTCTATTGCTGACGAGCTTTGTAAAACCTGTTATGGAAACTGATTAAGAACCAAGCAGACAAGGACACAGTTCTGGACTATAGGAACAGAGTATTAAATTGTATGAAGAAAAGTCAGCTCGACTGCAGTAGAGTTATGATCAGACCGAGCATGCTCTGTCAGCAGTATCTATATAAACAATTGTTTTGCACTTTAGAGTGGCAGTTTCTATATATCAATTGAAACTAGAAATAAAATATGTTCTGCTAAGGGGGGTTATAGGAAAAACAAAGCACATCTGACGAGCTGTGAAGAAAGTGAAGAGAGTGAACAGAAACTGACAGTAATATAGAGATTCTAGTGGAAGTAACAGTAATGTGTACTGGATTAAAAGTTAAGGCTAAAAGAACATTCGCATTTGTTACCACAGACAGATGCAACAGAAAGGAAGGCCTAAGCGAAAATCTTGAATGAAGTATTAATAAATATCAAGGGATGAAAACAAAGCATAAACAACAATCTGCGTGCTAGTAATAGCCCATAGTTAATTTCAATAAGATTTATAAGTACATCAATTTAAACAGGAAGTCAATAAGTCATTCAGAAAAGCACAGAACAATTGCAATGCAATGAAGAAGGGGAGAAAGAGGAGGCAGATGATAACTGGACGAAGATCAAACACGGAGCAGTGACACTGAGAAACAGAGGTAGAGAGAGACTCAGCAAACATCAAATTAGGTTTAATCTCTCAATGTTGCCTCTATGCATGATGGGCAAGTATGATGTTTAACTGACTTTCAAATATATTATAGAAAAATTTATTGTTTTAGTTATGAGACTCACCCCATTATTTTTTTCACAGATTTTGGTGTCTACAAGCTAGGTATAAATAACCTAATTCACTTCCTAAGCATTTTCTGAACTCTTACTCAGAAATCAGGTTAACACTCACATACTAGAATTGTTTAACAATTTGCTGGGCAAATTATTTTTATTAATGACATAGCATCACTTATATAAACATAGTATATATATTTAAACTGACTACTTTTAACAGTAATATATCACATTCAAATTGTCTGCTTTTAAGAATAATATATTTTAACTTGAATTATAGTCTAGTTAGAGTGATGACTAAATAAAGTTCTGCAAAGGTGGAAAAGACCAGAGGAAAAACAGAGGTGATAAACTCTTGCATGCAAACATTTGTAGCAATTTTATTAAGGGAATAGATAGCCCCTTGGTACAACAAAATGTGTTTTTCTAAGGCAGTTAAGTAATATAAGCAGCTGTTAAAGTATAGGTTCGCTTAATTATATAGCACACTAAATGTACTTTCGTGGCACCATCTACAGGGAGTTTGGAAGAGTTATAAAAGTGGCATCAGCTTTATAGCAATAGTGTTAAAATATCACTCTCCATGCCCATGTAAAATAATGCCGTACTGTCTGCCTGTAATGCCATTTCCAAGCTACCTCAGCATATGATAGCTTATGTTCACTAACTAATGGTTAAAATGTGCATTAGACTGAATTTAACTAGATCTACACATACTGTATCTCCAGGTAAGTCAAGATATATTAAATATTACTCCATTATGACAAGTCTGTATTTAGGAAGGTTACTTCATTATTATGATCTGCCTTTTCATTTAATAGATGGCAATTGCTCTGCAGTGGTTACTCGCAATCACAGCTGGATGGATTGCTGCATGCCTTAGATCTGATTACATACAATAATATTATATACTTTAAAAAGATCAGTATAGTACATATTATATGTTATATACCAATCATAAGGCACAGGGGGCACAAAACAATTACAGATGCATATATGTGTATGTGTGTGTGTGTATATGCATATTATATATAAGAGTAGACCCGAGAGAGCATAGCCAAAATCTGGAACTCATTACCAACAAATATAAGATCTACCTCAAACTCTTCACTTTAAAAAAAAAACAGTTAAATTCCCCTTAGCTAACACAAGACTGTGCACATGCACTAGCCCTGGATATGTTTCTCGGTTTTACTCTCTTACACCCCTCTCTCCTTTAAGGTTACATTTCAGGTTAAGCTCATAGGTATTCATAGGGTCACCATCTTACCCTAACACCTTCCCCCTCTCTCCCTTTGTCAACTTGTCATTCTTACTTCCCACTATATCCTACGCATCCCATACTACCTTTACACTATTACTTTTCAATACTTTCCAAGACACTCTCTCGCTCTTCCTCTCGATGAATAGATTCTAGATGCTTACCTCTTTCCTTCCACTTATTTGTTCTCCATCAGAAGACATTAGCATATACTCACAGATAGATATCTAATAGTACTTAGTCATTAGTGGTATATATATGTATAAGAGAATGTGACTAGGTATCCTACTCTGTTATTAATAGCGCTATTCTACAACTTGTGAATGAGAAGTATGAGATATCAAATGGTACAGCCTGTACTGTCAGCACTTGTCTTTGACAAGGAATCTGTGTACATGCATTAAATCAAAAGCGGAATCCTTTCCCTGGGCCATCTCCAGGAAAGGACCGACATACTAATATTTAACTTAATCTACAGTTACTTATTGCATTGATTTGTAACCCTATATATGTATTATATTCTTAAATACCTACACATAACACCTTCTATGTCTGACTGTGTATCAATATGGATTTATCTCTGTGTAAATATGGAGCTTTTTTCTCTGGGCATCTGCTGAAAAAGGACTGTTGTCCAGTCTGACTTTCCCAATAAACAAATGTAAAATAAAATAAAAAAATAAGATATATATTATATATACTTTCTCTGTAAACAATCAGAAGTGGTTCACTTAATAAAAACTGTATACTAATCAAACAGCATATTAAAGTGCATTTGTGTCAATGTCTGGTGTACACCTCTCTGTGTATAGATGGTATACACTGAATTTGATTATCAGGTACAAATTGCTAAAAACTATTATTATAAATCTGATGCAGACTTTATGTGATGTAAAATATCATCTAGTGCAGCATACAAAAGTGGTCTATAACTTGAGTTTCATATGTTTACTGTAAAATGTTAAATGGCTGTCTTTTTATTTTATGGCTTAAAGTTATTTGCAGCTATGAATAAACTGCTTCTTTTCCATTTCTGTTTCATTTCCACAACTTTCATTTGCATTTTGTGTGAACAAGGAAGGCATTTATTAAGCAAATGATCCTATTGTCTCCCATTAAGATTGATTATTTTGTGCAGATTGTATAGACTGTATTGCATTACGAATGGGCAAATGTATAGAACTACAAACATGAGAGCTCTTAACTTATAAATGTAGCTCAGTACTTGAGACTGGTGCCAGTCTCATCTCAACTAACAGCTCATCTCCAAGTCCAGTTTGGTGTCCAACTAGAAATTACTGCAGCTGCTGGTGGGCAAGACGGCTACTGCTGTTGGGGAACAAGGAACAGCAATTGCATTCAATCAACAAAAGGAAAGGCAGATACGCTGTGTATAAGTATTTATGTA
The DNA here is from genome assembly GCF_019279795.1 of Protopterus annectens. Classification (NCBI taxonomy): domain Eukaryota; kingdom Metazoa; phylum Chordata; order Ceratodontiformes; family Protopteridae; genus Protopterus; species Protopterus annectens. The sequence goes on from NC_056745.1 coordinate 1,217,787,358, forward strand.
CAAACAGAAATAATATGGAAAGTCAAAAGATACCATAGTGTTCTCACTGTAGTGCCACCCATCCTGTCTCTCTTAGATTAGGTATAAGCCCACGGATTTATGTGGGAACCTCTACTTTATTTTTTCTTTCTACAAAACACCTATATTTGTGATGTCTCTGATCTTAATGCTGTCTTTTTGATGTCTCTAATTTTAATGCTCTTTTTTATGTTGATGCTATAGTTCTTATAAATAATTCAACTTCATAAGATAATTGCTGTGGAATTTATCCTTGAACTAGACCCGTATTTTAAATGACATAAAACAAAGTGAATATCAGAAAACACATCTCAGTAGAAATAATTCATTTAATTGGCACAGCTACTAAGCTCTGTTACTCAACAGTAATGTATACAGACAGTACTTTTTACTTGAGTTTAAAACACTGTTTCAGTACATCAGAAATATTCCAGTATATTCAAAAATGTGGATAACATTTCAAATATCATGACATCATGTTTGACCAAACTCTTTTTTATAACAAAATCTGTATCTTGCCTGTAAAGAATCTCTACTTTTGCTCAACTGTATCACTTCATTTCTAAACGGGCAGTATCTGCAACAATACTTTTGTTGTTAAAAGTGTTTTCTCGCTACGTATTGAACACTGCATTAGCATATACATCTTACCTGTTTCTACAAGCACTGATCTAAAATGCTTATTTTATTTGCAATACTTAGGGTCACTCTCTGTTTGCCTACCATTTCACAATATAGTATCCTTTAAACAAAAATACTGTATATTTGCACTACATATTTTACCCAACTGGCTATTTATTCATCTTACTGACTATTTAATAATGATGGCATTTTCATTTTCATCTTTTAATGCATGCAGTGTTTGGAAGACGTATACTAACAGTGACAGAAAGCCTTCTCCATTCTTGTTGCTAGGGTCTGGTATTATCTGAAGGTTACATGCAGCCCTTACAAAATCTATATTAATTTAGTAAATATACATTTTACTGGTCTAAGTGTCAAGTTTTTCTACACCAGCTATCTTTGGTTTACCTTATTAGCTATTAATTTTAAAATACTATATGCTTCAATTTGTGTCCCATTTTATAAACTAATTCAGTCAACTCCATATGAATCATTACTGCTATTTATGGCTAGATTGATTGATCAATTCAAGTAATTAAATTAAATGATTCCTTGAATCAGTTTACATGCCAGGTTAGTAAAATAATAAAAACACAGTGTAGAATTCTGTACATTTTTATTTAATATCTAGCATGGATATCTCTTCAGCATTTCCCAATCAACTAGTTCAGTCTGCCAGTCAAAGAAATGCATTTGATTTGTATGCCATACTATTGATTATAAAAATCCAAGTTACTGTTGCTAATCTGTGTTATTGGACTGCATCTCCATAGAAATTCTTTCTACCAGAATGTATTTGGTCATTTATCTGCCACAAGGTCAAGGACACTACTATATATTTTGTCTTTGCCTTGTTCACACATTGTGCAGTTTAATGGCACAAAAAATGTTGCATTCATCTAATGCTACCCTGATTTAAATTACTTTTATATACAGTATAGTGTGGCATCTTGAGTTCTGTCTTCATTTCCTTCATAATCTTGAAATAAAATCAGGTCCTGCTGCTTTATCCACTGTCAGTTTCAAACATTCAACAATGTTGTAGTCTATGAATGGTCCACTATCATGCCTCATGTATACTTATTTTGCCAGAGTTAGGTATCACTCTATTTACCTGCTTTTTGAAAAGTGAACTCAGAACCTGTCCAGCACGCCTGTCTGTTTTTATTTTACATCACTACATATTGATAAACTCTGTCCCTTTTTCAAACATTTATACTTTTCTCTTTGTTTCTGATTCTTTTTAGAACACTTGTAAGAAGACCTGTAGGATGATATATGAATAGTTATTTGTTGTATATAAGTCTGTATTACTTCTATTGTTTTGGTTGTGCATTGTCTGTTACCCTTGTATATTGCATTATTAAAAATTGTTAATAAAAATCTTAAAAAAAAAGAATTTGATATCTAACATATATCAACAATTTCATGCAATGTATCTGAGTCAATGAATATTTTACAGCCTATGCAGATATTAAATATAGAATGTGATATAAAAAAAAAAAGAAAAACAAGGTCTGCCATTACTTTTGGATATCAGTTAGTTGCCTGCCTGCAGCAGTTTTGATTCTATATTTCTTCCATCATGGAATCTTCAGGCTTCTTTCATGGTGCTTCTCGGTAGTAGCATGTAGTACATTTGAACTCCTCTCATAATCTATGTTTGAGTGTACTATGTCTGGGACTTTTCTTAAAGTTTTAAACAGACAATGTTTTGTATTCTTAGAATTTATGGATGCACTGTGGAAGCTACTACACTTCAATTATTCTACAAGCTGTGAGCGTGTGTAGGTTCATTGGTTAGTATTAAGCTAACTGCCCTTGCGAACCATTTTAAGCTTAGCTAATTGTCCCTTGTGAGACTCAAACCCTGCACCTTGTGTTTGTAAGGCAAACACCTTAACCATTAGGCCACTCTCCCAACCCCACTATTAGGCTACCCTCCCAACCCAGAACTATAGAATAAAGCTTGTAGCAGTATATATATATATATATATATATATATATATATATATATATTTATAGAGAGAGAGAGAGAGACATCAAAGTATGGTGAAATGGCTTACCTAGAGTCATAAAAAAGAAAATGGGGACCACAGGAGTTTAACCCAGAACTATAGAGTAAAGCTTGTAGCAGTTCATAGCTCTAGTCCTATGTGCTAAACTATGGATGTGATGTGATTGTCTCTGTTAATCAGATGTGCCACTTATTGCAAGGCACAGTATTATCTGATGCTGGACCATGTGACAATGTAAATTTTATATGGAGAAATGTCTACCTCTTTTTGATCTCTCAAAAAGCAAACCAAATTTCAGCTAAAACAAGGTAATTGAGACTGCGTGAAAAATCAAAACTATTTTTTGAGAAGGCATACCTCCCATGTAGGGAGTTCATCTCTTAAACCCCAATACAAAATAAATAAATACATACATACATGCATACATACGTACATACATACATACATTCCTGGATTACTGCAACTCTAAAGTAAAAAAAAAAGATAGCACTTTTTATCTAAAGCGAAAGAAAGAAAGAAAGAAAGAAAGAAAGAAAGAAAGAAAGAAAGAAAACTGTAGGCTATAAAATACAAACTTTATTGCTTAAAAACTGCTCTCACTTCTTGCTTCAAAATTCCCTCTAAATTCAAACTTTATTTCTTCGAAAACATTTGATACAAAGTTACAAAGTGTCTCTTTCATGCAAAATAATACCATAATTATTCAATTAAACAAAAATGCTTAAATAGACAACAAATTCACTCATATAACTGCATTATGTGAAATACATAAAACATCACAATAAATTATTCCATTTGACCTTCGGATTTAATTCTAATGGAAATATAGTACTCTATCTTAAAATCATCACACATTCTTGCTTTAGTACATATTCCTTTTTGCCACCCATGTCATTTGAGACAACATACCAAATAATGCCAGTTAACATCACTGAGGCTCCCTCATCACTGAAATAAGTACCACTGGAGCTCCAAATAATGTGAGTTAACATCAGTGAGGCTCCCACATCACTGAAATAAGTACCACTGGAGCTAACAGCGTAACAGTGTGAAGTGGCACTTAAACGCTTCACAATTCTTGTTTTTTTTCCCTAGCAGAATTAGCATCAACATCGACTACCTTTTTCCCATTTTATACATGGGGTCATGGGGTCACATCAACAGTGACCATCACCTACAGCCAGTTTTCACACCACCAGGTGGCTAGCCCTGCCATGGTTGCTCTTCTGTACCACATTCACATGGACACACACTTACAGCCAATTTAACATTTAAAGCTATCATACTATGTGAATTTCTTGGATTTTTATAGGAAAAATTGGTATGTTAAGGCAAAATGCAATTCACGTTTTAACCACAAAGCAACACTTTCCAGTTTTTATATACCAAAACAACTTAAACATCACTGAATTTTCTGCATATTTTAACTAAAACATTTAAAAAATGCATAGCATTATTACACTAAGAAACATTTCACATTGTTCCCCAATTAGTTCCACTGTTACTCATTTCAATGAACAGCATCAGGGATTCCCTGAAGGCTATTTCATTCATTATTTTGCATGTTGTTCTCACTAAGATGTGGCAGTAATGAATACAATTTACTAAAGCAGGAATCTATGATAAATTTTAAGATACAGTACCATATTTCCAAACAGATTAGATCATGGATTTTTTTGTAATGTTTTACATATCATTCACCGTGGTGGTACAGCGGTAGCGTTGTTGCCTCACAGCAAGAGGTTCTCCTGTTCGATTCGCAGCTGGAGTGCTTTCTGTGTGGAGTCTGCATGTCCTCCCCATGGTCGTGTGGCCTCCGAAAGACATGTGTGAATGGGCGTGCCTTCGCTGAAGGTTGAGCATCGGGCTGGAAACTCGGCGCCATAAAAAAAAAAATCGACTGCCAATCATTAGCGGACCGAAGTTCTGCTGTGGCGACCCCTAAGTGGGAAAAGCTGAGAGAACAAATATTCACTGCACTTATACTAACTAGTAAAGTTAATGTTATTAAAGGATTTTATTTTAACTGAATAATTATTGTATGGTTTTGCATAACGCTGAACTTTGCAATCCTCTTCATACCTTTTGAAAGTATTTTGGGCTAAGACATTAGAGTAATATCTAATCTAATAAAGTTTGCTCCTATAGCCTGCAGTGTATTTTTTTAAGACAAAAGTGTCGTTTTGCTGATTTATTTCATTTGTTTGAAATTCAAAGAGATTATTCCCATTGCAGTTACCACATTTCATAAATTGTCCATTCTGTTTTCCCAAATCCCTAGTCAAACTAAATGACTTTGAGAAACTGCACAGTGATGAGATGGATACTCATTTCTATCCCAAGACGTGTGCTATTTAAAAGGTCTAAGTTTCATGCCAGATGTTTTACTAAAATCTTGCTTGATGTGGATTATAGCGACTCTCCATTTTGAAGGTCAGTATTCTAGAACTGAGATCATAAAGTAGCTTAACTTGTAGGACAACATGGTTGATACCACATGTGAATAACCAAACTGACATGATAACTGCTAGTTTCACTCTGACTCAAAACCAGAGATTTAACTGAATTACTAAATTATTGGCATTGCTACAGGGTAGAAAAATAAAATACAGTTAAGCAATAAAAGAAAAATAGCAACACAATACAAAATCAAAGGGTCTGCTATGAATAATTATGGTCTCATTCATTTGACATGAAATGAAATGAATAGACCTCAAAACATCTAACACCTTACGATTCATTTCTAAAATGTTATAACTTCAAAAACATTTGTATTGCATGTACACATGTCCCACTGTTCCCCCTGATGTGGAAACACCCCCACACTACTGAACAACTATTTGTATATATCTTTCCATCTATTTCTATCTCTATCTAATCTATCTATCTATCTATATATATATATATATATATATATATATAGAGAGAGAGAGAGAGAGAGGGAGAGAATAGATATAGACAGAGATAGATACAGATATAGATATAGATATTTTATTTATATATCTACTGTCAATGAGATCACACAAACTTAGAGAAAAGGGTGTACGAAAGTGAGGCAAAACACAGAATCACATTGTCACTCTCTCAGAGTTTTATGTTAATTAAACCAGGTTGGTGAACTTCTCATTTATGACAGTCTAAGCATCACTTAAATGAGCATTAATAAATAACAATTATACCAAAATGAGGTATAATCCAGAGAAATTAATGGAGATGAAATTAAAATAAAATTCAAAAGGGATAGCTAGCCATTGAGATTTATTGCCTTTTGTGTTGTTAAAACCATGTCACAGATCACTTCACAGGGGTAGGAAGAGCAAGCGTGAATACCATAAAAGGGAAGGATGAAATCCACCCTTAAGAATGTTTTAATTTACCTTGTAAGTTACTCACTTTGTTTTCTGTTTTAAAGGCAGATCTCTGTTTTGACATCTCTTACATGAATGACTATGTGAAAAAAACATACTGCTTTGTATGAAAATACATGTATTGTGATTGTTGGATACAACATACAGTATAGAGCACAACTTTATAATATTTTATACAGCAGATAACACCATATCCATCAAAAGGATAATTCAAATATTGTGAACAATGCAAAAAAGTATCTGAGTCTGGGATCTGTTGTATTTAGGTGTATGAATGAAATGGTCAAAGGAAAGGTACTGTGTAAACAGTACAGTATGGAGTTTTGAATAAGAAGCATGAAACAATGAATGGGATTTTACCGTTTATATGTTCTAAATATAATTTGTACATAGAGCTGCTGGTCAAGTAAAGCACAGCTAATTGTTGTTAACCTACTTATTAATGTACACACACACACACACACACACACACATATATATATATATATATATATATATATATATATATATATATATATATATTATTTTTGTAGCTATCATATCCTGTGTTGTGCATTAATGCTATCTCCTTGTTAATTATTTTATGATTTGCAGTTCTCGTGCCTCTGTAATCTTGGGACAATCCTTGAAGGTTATAATGCTCTACGAAGCTTCTTTCCTCATACTGTTCTTTCATTCCATTGCTGAGGGTGTCAAAATCAACTGTAAACTCAATAGCTGGATTATGGATTGTTATAATAAAAATGGAGAATTTATAATCGGAGGAATATTTCCAGTTTTTTATAAAAATGACAAAATGGAAGTTTCATTTACAAAACCTCCTAATCATGTCCAGTGTGAAACGTAAGAATATTTAACATGTTCGCTGTAACTGTTTAATGGTTTGCTATTTGGAAATGGCATCTATTGTAAATATCAGCTACATGAAGAAATGACTATAGCTTTTACTTTGCACAAATCTAATATTCTGTGTTATTTTGCACGAAAAAGGAATTCTGAACACTATATCATCAGACTCTAGATTTCTGTAACAGAAGAAGTTAGCTAAATACAAAGACATGATAGAGAAGTTTTGGAAACTGTTCCCTTAAGCTCTGCAGTGCTGACAAAATGCTAGAAATCACTGTAGCTCTCAGTTCCTATCATAGCTTGAAATAACCACATGAGATAGTATAGTGTTTAAAACATTGTATGACATAAAGAATGCCAAAAATAGAGGATGTGGGACCCAGCCGTGGATGAGGGTAAGGCAGTCCACACAGCCTATCTGTACCTCACCAAGGCCTTTGACACCATCCCCCACTCTGGAATCATAGATAAACTTACTAAGCTGGGTATTAACCTCTATGTCACTCGATGGGTTGCCAACTGGCTTACTGACAGAACCCACATTGTAAAAGTAGCTGACTCCAAATCCAGCTCCAGACAAGTGACGAGTGGAGTACCTCAAGGTTCAGTCCTGGGATCTCTCTTGTTTGGCATCTACTTTTCTGAAGTACAGGCCAACACTAAGGGACTCTGGCTAACAAAGTTCGCAGATGACTGCAAACTGGGAGCCATTATTGAATCCCCAAATGATGTGGATACTCTACAAAAGGGCCTTACAGAAACAGATGCTTGGTGCCAGAGCCATGGGCTCAAGCTCAATACCAAGAAATGTATAGTTATCCCCCTTTGGGAAAAAACATGTACCCATGAATTACCACATAGGTGGCAGTACACTAAACACCAAAAATGTGATAAGAGACTTAGGGACACAGATGGACAGTGGTCTCACCTTCAATAATCACATCGCCACAACAGTCAGGAAATCCTTCTATGTGGTACACCTCATCACTAAGGGCTTTTCATCCAGAAAAAAGTAGGTCATTGTCTCACTGTACTCATCCCTTATTAGACCCATTATAGAATACAATGCCCCATTTGGTATGTACCTCTCAAGACATCTCCAACAACTGGAAAGGCTGCAGAAATACCTCACTAAAAGAATCACAGGCCTAAAGCAGATGCCCTATGCTGATCACCTTAAGAAACTCCAGCTTTACTCTGTCGCATATCACATACTCAGAGGCGATCTCTGCTTAACATACAAGGCCATGTCAAACCCAGAGCTAAGGAATCCCAATCCCTTAGAGCCACACACTTCAGGGATCTAAACCTTGTCATCACAATAAACAAAACATGCTGGAGGGATAGGTTCCTGACCCAGAGACTCCCCAGACTCTGGAATAGACTGCCCATACATGTCAAGTAGAGCACCTCCTTGGCCCTCTTCAAAATGAATCTTGACGATTGGATGGGAGAAAGAAAATTCACCACAGGGATCACGTCAGTCGTCCTGCTAGACAGGGGTCCAGGGAAGAAAATAGTGTGGGAAGAAATAGCCAGGAAATTGTTATTGCTAGGCTTGTATAGGCCCTAGGGATGATAGCCAAGTACCAACCTATGAACCTATAACATGGAATTATTTCATTATCATATCTCCCTTTTTAGTGGACCTTGAATTTACAGTTTCCCACACCACCCATACACCTATGTCATAACTATTACTATTGATAACCCTTCAGTGGGCTTCCAGAGACGATGTGTGCTGACTGTATTTCTTTATATACTGTACATGTCCTACAAAGAAAACACAGTGAACAATATGTTTTGGGGCATTATCAGAGGGACAGATGGATTTTGGCAACACAGAGTCCTCCAGAATGTAAAAAAAAAGGCTCTGTTCTTTCTTAATGAAGTACATATGCAAGTAATACTTGAGACAAAGGGAGTTATTAGGGAATTCTGTGTTGTCCACAAGACTTCTGTGGTCTTATACCACAGGATGATGCCCTCATTAGCTCTAGAAGTTCCAGTATTCCCTAACAACTTATGCTGTACAATATTCTTATGCTCAGAAAATGAAAAACTGTATTGTTATTTTATAATGACATTAGCAGTTATGATTCTATCTGTTAAATCCCATTATTGTTATGCGGTTAGAAATGTGAGTAAAAATTAGTCTCGGCAAGGACTGTGATTTTCTTTGTTTACATGTGTGTGTGTGTGTGTGTGTGTGTGTGTGTGTGTGTGTGTGTGTGTGTGTGTGTGTGTGTGTGAGTGTGTGTATACCTGAAATAGTCTTTCTCTAACTGGAATTTGAGATTTAGACCCTTTGTTTCTGAAATATATATAAACAGTATTTTGCTGGTAATAGCTATAGAGGAATATAATGCAGTGAATAGAAGAAGAGACTTATATAGCAGTGCAACATCAACAGACAAAACATCTAAGTTGCTCCCCTTTAAAAGGTACTACAATACACAAGTAAGATGCTTGTGATTTTCAGTTTAGATTTTCTAAGTTTTTTTTAATAACTGTCACAGTCTGTAGTGACAGGCAGCAATGTGGCTAATCATTTATTTTGACTTACCTTCTGGTAAGTATATAGGAGATAAACATGCCCAACATATACCCTTAATTTCATAGGTTTATATTAGGTACTGAGTGAAGTATATCATTTAGAGCCTAGTCGATGTAATCCCTGCAAGTAGCTTTCACTGTCTATAAGAGTCTGGCTATATAGCCTGAAGCTGAATTGATGGATCCTGATCCCCTCATTAAGGCTGGTTTTAGAAAAGGCTAGGGAGCTACATTGTTTGAAGTGTAGTGGAAATCTGTTCCATAGATGTTGCATTCACTGGGAAAGATACCTATCATTCTCTAACAGGCTATGCTTCTGTTGTGGAATGGACATTTAGATCCCTAGATTGAGTAGGTGGGTGCTGTCAGTTTTGTGAATGTGTAAACAGGTCAAACAGGACCTGTGAAAGCTTAACAAAGGTCAGTACGTACCAGCTTGTAGGAGGCAATAGTAGAGTTACAGCTTTAATTTGTTCATGTAGATCAAGAAGCTGATGTATGAAATGTTCTCGGTTAGAAAATGTTGCGGCCGTTCAAGTCGGGTTAGGTGTTTATAAAGCTACATCCCAAAGAGGCTGTGTGTTCTAAGCATGAAAAGTGAAGAAGAGAGGGGAATAATAACAACTTTAGATCTGGGGGTCGGGAAATACCTTTGGCAATTATTGATTTATGTTTATTAACTAGAAACAAGCCAACTGAACCATAATAACTACTTTTTTCAGTAGATGCTCAGGGAGAAAATCTCCATGTTACAATAAAATTTAAAAATACTAAATGACAAGCACGCATATAAAATTAATAAAAACATATGATCAAAAACACATTACATTAGGAATGAAAAGAGAATACTGGATAACATTTTATGCAGATATAATAGTATATGTATTATATGTACAATGTGCGACATTTGAAAAAAAAACTAAGCATCATGAGAAATGCTATTTAAGCATAATGGCAAAAAGGTTAGAAACACAAATGACCTAAAAGGTTGAATAGATTAATAGATAATGACAACGACTAGATTAAATGTAAGAATGAGAGGGAACGGTGGAAAAGGGGTGATAATAAAAGTAAAATAAAGACGTATTATTTGGTATAATGTTAAGATGATCCCTTATTAAAATGGCTATATATTGTATGCAGTAATTTATCTATTATAATGATCATTGATTTATATAATGACAAATCCGTATATCTGTCAGGTGATTAATTATTTCTTTCTTTTTTGTTTAAAGAGTCATTTAGTATTTTGCTCAAATGTTATGCACACTTGTTGGCAATTCCATAATTTAGATACATATACAGAGCAGAGGCAGGCTTTGTAATGATTATTAGACTTGCTTGTAGGTAGCTGATTCTGGTGTTCATATCTGAGTTCAGTAGGTGAGTATTAACTTTCTACAATGCTTATAAATAAGAAACATTTATTTGGTTTGTATAATATGTGTATTACTTTGACCTGTGTATAGGGCAGGCATTATTGAAACTGGAGTTATTGTAATTTATTTATTGCAAATCAGTGGTCATTTTTGCTTTTAAGATTTGCAAAGAATTTTGCTATTTTTATGGCACTGTTCAAGCTTTTCTTAAGGAGTTTTTTGGAATGTTGGTAATAATAGGCAAAGCATATATAAGCTATTTATTAGAATTGCTCTAGTAGTTTTTTTAAATAACTTGTATTGCATGGAATACTACAATTACAATCTGATATCAGGAAAAACACAAGCTTGAGAAGTACCTTTCTGACATCACTCCTAATTGCTGTTAAGATCAAAACACACAGTAGGGACAGAGAGGAGACAATACTGGTCTGAAAAACAGGAATCAAAGTAAAACAGCTTTAAATAGCTTTTGAATGACACTTTCCTACTCTTGTAATCAAAATGTGTAACAGAACAAAGTTTCTAACAGGTTTTAAAACTCTCCATTCCTTGGGTGGTGCACTTTGTTTCTTCCTACTGTTTAACAGCATTACACTGTTCAACCTGCTTTCAAAAGCTTTGAAAGCTGGCAAAACCCTTTCAACTCCTTCTTATTTTTGTTAGCAGCACATGGAGCAGATAAAGCTTCATGCAGTGTAAAGAATTATGATCAGGTCTCACCAATCATAACCCTTTATTATGTGTTCTCAACATGGATGTCAAGATTCATCTCTTGGGCTTCTCTCTTAAGGTAAATTTCTTGGTATCCATGTCTCAAAGACATGATAAATTAGTTATGATTTGATATACGATCATAATTTTGATTTGCCAGAATAGTTTTGCAGGTTGAATTTTATCATTATATAACTGTTTCTTTTACCTGAGTTCAAAGTGTCCTATACAATTTTTTTAACAGTTGAGGAGTCTTTTTTTTTGTTCACCGTTTCCACACTTTGTCTCTGGCAGTCATCATTTGTTTGATCTTGAGTGTAAACCATTATGTTAGCAAATACTGTCATTTCTTTTTTGAATAGTGAATCTTCTTAAACTTTGTTTAAAGTATGCTACTACCTATCAAAAGGGTTCCTATTAGATCAACGAAAAATCAAAATCTCGAACGCTCACATCCCCACCCCCCAAAAAAATATATTCCAACTCCGAGATCGCACTACAGTGAGGAAAGGGCAAATTTTCTGATCTTCACTGTATCGTGATCTCACAAATGCATCAGAGGTAAAATTATAAAGGCTGGCTGCACACAACAGCACTATATGTAAAGATTGTGCTCTATCTATAATCTGATGTCATCTCCATACTCTGTACAGTGGAGTTACAGTCTTGGTAGGTTTAACTGAAGGAATACTAGGAGATGCCCAGTAATATGCAACACTTCTTCCATGTAGCACACTACTGTGAGGTACTGGGTGCTATACATTGCATTTGTGCACACATCACTGCACCACCCAGTCAGGAGGGTAGAACCTATGTCAATCACAAGGGGTATCATCACTCTATCAACTGCCAGGTTGTGTGCAATGCTCAGGGAATTATCATGAATATGTGTGCTGGCAGCCCTGGTAGTTATCACGACTCCCATATCAGGCACGCATCACAGATGTACCAGATGTTTGCTAGGGGGGATATACCATGTGGCCATTTACTGGGGATGCTGGCTACGTACTGGAACTGTGGATGATGACACCCATCACAAAATGCTCATGCACCCATGGAAGAATGCCATAATGAGGCACACACACAAATTAGGAACATCATAGAGCATGTGTTTGGGCTGCTGAAGTCACAGTTCCGGTGCCTCAATATATCTGGTGGTACCCGGCAGTGCCATGCTACACAATATGATCTTATGGAAACAGCTGCAAAAGGATCAGCAAAGGGACAGGATACACAGCCACTCAACAGTGCCTACATCACCACACCCACAAGGGGACTCTGAGGAGGAAACCCCTGAAGTTGTCCCTGTAGGCAGATGTAGGCATGCCCAGTATGCCCTGGCCTTGGCCAAGAGGCAATGCATAGCACGTGCACTGACAACCTAGGGTCCTAGGGACTAACACCTTTATTCTGACTCGCATACATATTAGTAAAATTTATGCCAGCCAGCCCATACAACTTGTACCTCACCATGTATTGGCTGTGTACTGTGTGCATCAGACAGAGCCAGCCCCAAACTACATATCTGTCAACTGCTGCATTCACAAGGTAAGACACTCATGTATTACCCCTTGTAAGGGGTACTACAATTTGGTAGCATATGTATGGACCTGTCACATGTATGCAAGGGACTATAGTTCACTACTGGGCTATTTGGAGAGATCTAACAGCCACCTGGGACAACAGGTACGCTGTCCAATAGTATGCGTTCCATAATATGCAGTAGGCCACACAACTGAAACATCCGCTACATTATCCAAGGGAGATGGCAAACAGTAGGGTCACATGACAGTCACACAACGGTCTATGCCAGCAGAGCATGGCCTGGTCGTACCCAATCCCCAGCATATCAGTATACCCATATAACTGTTGTAACTGTAAATCTGCAATGATATACCAACACACCAGCCAATCCAGGGCTGTGACATAGAACCTGGCTATATGTTCTATGTCTCATGTAACGTAGGGGTGACAACATATGTCTGTATGCTGTTGATTGTGTGATGAATGACACATCCCTGTCTGGCAGCCTGTGTGCATGGGCACCGGAACCATAGAGCGAGGGGGGGAGGGGTGCCCCCCCACTTTTGCAGTATTGAGCAACTTGTCTTTTCAGCTTGCCCCATTATATAGCGTAATCGCATGTCCAATGTGCGATCTTGTTTACAAGCTGGTGGTGTCTGGTGTGAGCATAAACATACCCATTAGTTTCCTTAGTCAGTAGATCCTGGCGCAGCCAGAGCCCAACAGTATCTCTCAGTCAGTCCCTTAGAAATAGAAAACAAAAACTGAGCCTGCCTGCAACCTGATTGATTGATCCAAATACTTAACCTGGGAAACGAAACATATATACCTCCAAACACAAATATACGTATGTACACACAGACAGACACAGTCTAAACACAGACAGTACAAAGTTCACGTTCTCACTTCACTATAAAATTGAACCCGACCGTCTTTTGGCATCTTACCTCTCTCTCAAGTGTCCTCAGTCACCTGCCTCTCTTAATGCCCATGTCCCTCCACTCCTCCAGTCCACCCGTGACATTTGGATTAAAAAAAATGAAGAATTGCACTTAACAAATAATAATGACAAGTTGACAACAAGCAAGTTATAAAAATTAATTAATTCACTTCTTCAGACTCAAGTCAGACAGTTACTATACATTAACTCTGCACCGCTTCCGAGATTCTCAGTTCAGCAGCTGGCCAGGCCAGCTGCAGTGAGTAAGCTGAGCTGCCTGCCTTGCCTGTTTGTCAAATTTTTAAGTATTAGATTAGAATAGTAGTCAACAAGTCTTGAAATGACCCACAGACACAGTGCAGAATAAAAAATTAAGAAAGGGGTGAAAGCAGAAAGCCTTGAAGGTTATATGATGGACACCTCAATGGTCCGGCGAGTCTCTGAGATCGCACCATTCCTTTTTCTTCATTAACTTTTAAGTGCACAGGGTTTCTTCTTATAAACTATCATTTTATATGGTAAACACTCAAAACCCAGAATGATAAATATGCTTCAAGTTCAGAAAGCAAATCAGTTTATACTGATAAAAATACTATGCAACCGCAATGTCATCCACCCAACATCTCTTATTTTGTAATGTTTTTGCCCACTAACTCTTTAAGCAAGGAAGAGAGTACAGACATCCTCCAGCTTTGCTTGAGATGTATTTGCTCATCATGTGGTATCTGTCTCCACCAGCCTATTGGCTGAAAAGGGATGCTGACTGGTTAGCTTATTTAAATAGGGGCGTGCGGTTGTGATTTTGTGTGCATAGTTTCTGCTGTTTCAGCTGTGTCTGGCAACTGAACTGTTTGTGGTTTGTATTTTACGTTAAGCGTTGAGTAGTTCTTGAAAAATATATGATGTTGATCATTCTGTTAGCTTCCTTCCAACTCAACTCATTACAACAAACTCCGTCTCCGAGATCGCACTACAGTGAAGGAAACATTAAATTTCCCGATCCTCACTGTAGTACGATCTCAGAAACTGTAATGCATTACACTTAAAATATATAAGGGGGGGTTGCTTAATGGTTAAAGTCTTTACCATTTTTCTTTACCTCACAAACTGTAAAGCTTGATCTCAATGGACCACTTCAGACTGTACTACTCAGTCCTCGGAAGCTCAGTTTGGTTAAATTACATGTTCTTCTTCCAATCAAAGCATTAAGCAATGGAGTCTGAAGAATTCAAACCTCGGACCACTGCTGCACAACAGGAGACAGCTTTAGATAGCTACTTAATTCTCTGCACTGACTATCAGGCAGTTTTATATACTTCAGAAAATATATATTTCACATTCTCTTACTCTGCCAGTGTCAGTGTTTTAAACTTTTAAGTTAATGCATTTTTAAAGTGCCCCTTAATATTTCGGGATTTGTCCCTGTCCCTGATTCTGTTGAGAATTGCCCCCTGATTCGATGAGACCACTATGGCAGGAATCCCAAAGAAGTACACAGATAGATATGATTTTAATTCTGTTAGAGCATTTTCATTTGCCATTTCTTGGCAACAAGAGATAGAAAGGAAAGGATGAAACATAAGTGGGGGAGACAAAGATGAGGGGTGGTTTTGTTGGTGATTGCAGCAGACTATGGGGAAACTAGTAGGATGTGATAGCTCATACTGTTGTGCTCTGCTGCTGGCTTCCTCCACTAACTTCCACTTGTGTGGGGGGTTCAACTTGAAATTCTGGAGACTGGGCTATACTGCACTAAGCAGGTGCATTGGTATGCCTCCCCCCTGCCTGACTAACTTAATAGTTCAGTTTGGTCTGGGTTCAGTGGCAGGTCATAGATGCCAGTTAAAGCCGTTGTGTTCTTTCTGTGACCTTACTGGCTCCCATGCTTTTTATGCTTGCGATATAATCCAGACCTCCTTCCCTTCTCAATCGAGAGTTGAGAGTGAGTAGTGAACTGAAGTTTGTGTTATTTCTTTCTTTTGAAGAAGAGTAAAAAAGTAAGAGTTTGAATTGAATTGAAATCCATGTGCTCTCAGTGCCGTGGTGGTGGTATGTTAAATATATTACTGTCTTAACTTATTGAAGGCAGTTGTAGCCTTTGCAGCCAGTGTGCTTTATCAATGTTATCTTCCGTTTTTGTTTTTGGAAATTGGACTTTGGTAACTGGGCTGGAAAGGCACTGGGTGAGGGATTTGGGTCTAATCTAAGGCAGTGAAGAGGTTGTTGGTGAAAGGAAACTTTTTAATTTCAATAATTGTGTATACATAGAAAAGTACTGAAGGAGGGGTCATTGGGGTTGGGGAAAATGTTTAATTTTTGTGCTTGTACATACATGGACAAAGTATGTAAGGGATACTTGGGGGAAAGGATTCATTTTGATGTCATTTTATTTTTACTCTGCAGCCAGTATTTATCTATTTTGTCTTCTATTTTTTGTTTGGTAACTGGGCAGTAATGGTTTTGTGGTTGCTCATACATGGAACAGTAATACAGGGAACCTTCGGGGAAATTATTAATTTTGATGTCATTTGCTAGTGTTTGTGCATACATGGACAGACTCTGAGATGGTTGTTAGGGGAAATGTTTCATTTTAGTGTTTGTGCATACATGGACAAACCTGACCAAATGGGTCACTGGAGAAAATGTTTCATTTTAATGGTTGTGCTTACATAGACAAAGTAATGAAGGGGTCACTGGGAAATCACTGGGAAAATGTGTAATTTTTGTGCTTGTGCATACATGGACAAAGTAAAAAAGGGATCCTTGGAGGAAATGATTCATGGTGATGTCATTTGCTCCTTACTTGCATACATGGACAGGCTATTGAGCAGGTCATTCAGGAAAATGTTTCATTTTGGTGTATTTGCATACATGGACAAACTGCTTAAGAGGACCTTGGGGAAATAATTCATTTTGACATCATTTGCTTTTTATGCATACATGTTTAGACTACTGACGGCGGTGGTTATTAGGGGAATTGTTTCATTTGTGGGTTGTGCAGTCTTTGGGGGGGTGTTTAACCCCACAGCACTACAGTTCTTATTCCTTATTTATTTTTTAAGCGTTTATGTTACTACTACATTGGTTTATAGATTTATGCTGGCTCCTTTACTATTTGGAATCTATTTCTCAGAAGTCTAAGCAAAAGGAGAAAGGCCTGTGGGAACATGGGTATAACATGACTCTGTAAACTCTTGATCCTATAACTTTGGATATTAATTGTAGCTTGCGGATTTTTGGTTTGGGGGTCTTTCTGTAAGAATGCAGCATGAGAAGAGAGTAGTGCATTATAATATGTTTGTAGTTATGCAAAAATTTTCTCTGTTGTGCACTTTTGTCTGTATTTTCTTGAACATTTCAGGGTTAGTGAATGTATTTTTAAGGAATTCAATCCATCCAAGTTGGAAACTTCTGGTAGAAGCCTTATTGTGCTTTTACCTGATTGGCCCAAGGGATTAACTGTGAAAAAGTCTTTTATCCTCCTGTGATAAGACTTGCATTTGCACATTGTGCAAAGTTAGTTCCCCATGCCTTGTGTGTGTGTGTGTGTGTGTGTGTGTGTGTGTGTGTGTGTGTGTGTGTGTGTGTGTGTGTATATATATATATATATATATATATATATATATATAGTTCCCTTTCACAAGATCAAATGGATGGAAGCTTGAAATTCATACTCTTGAGACCAGAATCTCAAACTTCCATTCACTCAAAATTGTGAATGGGAGCCTTAGGTTTAAAAAAATAAAAAGTTAACTTACCTTATTGCAGGGGGCCAGGTCCCCCTGTACCCTAGCAGTTTAAACGTGAATGTTCCGTGACCACACTATAGTGGAGAAATGGAAAATCTTCCGTTTTGCACTTACGTGTATAGTGTGGAATGGGAGATTTCCCTTTCCTTCACTATAGTGCAATCTCGGGGTAGGTATATTTAAGTAGGGGAGGTGTGGGGGATGCAGGGGAGCAAAGCCCCCCTGCGAAAACATTTGAAAGGTGTTCATTTTTTTTTTTTGTCGCTTTCATATGTTCAAGTTTCTCTAAATTCGAGATTCTGGTTTTGAGTTTATGACTTTTGAGTTTAGAGAAATTCAATCATATGAAGGGGAACCATATATATATATATATATATATATATATATATATGTATATATATATATATATATATATATATATATATATATATATATATATATAGATATAGATATATATATATATATATATATATATATATATATATATTTATATATTTATTTATGTATATGCACCAGTTTTGCCCTCCGTGCTCCCAGTCTTCAACAGCTTCCAGCATTGTGCCCCTCTTGCCCTTCGCCCCTCCCCCAGTCTTCAACAGCTTCCGGCACCTATGCCTGTGTGGCTCAGTAGGCTAGGGGCATTAGTATGGGTGATGGTGTTGATGGTTTAAATCTAGCAGTATCCACATTTTTTGCACATGAGGTAGTCATTTGTTGGTGTTCCCACAGACTGTCATACCCCTCAATCTGTTAGTGCATGAAAGCTGGACAAAGCCAGAGAGAATGTGGGGATAAAGGGCCAAAACTAGAGACAAATATTTAGATGCTCTGATTAACCTAGAAGGTGGCTAGTATAGAGGCAGTTTGCATCAGTACAGAATAGTTGAAGGATATAAAGTCCAACACTCAAATGTTTGTCTGTAGTTAGTACTATTCACTGACTGTATTATACAACATTTTACCGGAACACCAAGTGTATGATGAACAGGCCAGACATATGGGGTGGAATACTGGAAATCATGAAAAAACATGTACAGTCAGAGGTATGCAGTGTCATCCTGCATGCGGTGTTACATTATGTACCCCAGTCAAATATTAATTACAGCACACAACTGGGGAATACTGTGGACAATGTCAAGGATGTGCTGTACTGTGGAAACAGGCGCAGCTGCCAATGTCTGTAGCACACAAAATCCAGGCCTGAAGTGCATGCAGCTCTGGCCTGGAGTCACCATGTAAGTACTGACAGTCCCACTGGGCATGCTCCTGCACTTAGCTAACTTGAGCGCAATTCTGTTGCCTCTTCCTCACAAAGGCCTGCTATGTGGAAATATGTCAGTACATACAGACACCTACCTATACATATCTGTCCGACCCTATGCCCTCCCACTTGCTTAGTGTATCTAACAGTATACCCCATACACATATAATATCGATATATATATATATATATATATATATATATATATATATATATATATATATATATATCTATCACAGTAATACAAAGACTCTCCACATATATCTGCATAACTCATATACATAACGCATACACACAGCAACATTTATAGAGACATCCCTGTTATACACACACACACACACACACACACACACACACACACACACACACACACACACAGACACATATATCTATAACTATATATTTGTGTGTGTGTGGGGATTTATGGATTTCCCGGTTTACATTCAAATGGTTCAGCTCACATTGCTTGACCATACATGTTTTGCTTGACCATACATTTTACCAACTTTTCTCTGCAAATCCCATAAGCAGAACAGTTGGAATGTCGTAAAAACACTGAATTCGACATTTCCAGCTGCTCAACACCCTAAAATGAGTGCTAACACAGGTCAAAAAGGGGACGGATTTTGTGAATCACAACACTTGCAATCACATTATTGAGATGTTGCTGCACTCCTTTCGGCCATACCCACTCGACCATCCACCGGTCGATCATATGCATTTATATTGGATTTCCCCACATACCCACTGAATGCTGAGGTTATCTGCACTCACACATCAAAACAGTTGCCCAAAGTAACCAAACCAAGACTGTGACAGTACATAATCCACTCACCCACAGACCCCTCTGCCTGTGGAATGTCACCTTGTAGACAAGACACAGGAGAGCAGGTGTTGTTCTGTACAATTGTTCAATTCGTGGCCTTGGACAGGTCATATTGTCCTTGGCCACATTTGCGTATCTAACTGCAGCTAGCCACATATGGCCATACTACTAACTGTACACACATAGCAGGGATAGTGACAGGTATCCCACTCCTAGGACACTAGATAGAATCACAGTACAGAACAATATCACTCTGCAGGCCACACATGCTGTCTAACACAAAGCAACTTTTTGTACACCACACGTACTGTGCCTGCAATCACATATATAACAGATTTAACCCATGGTGTATGTTATAAGTACTGCAAGCTATAGTGTGTAATAGTAGAAAGGGTTCTAATTCCACATCAGCCAACTCTGTGTGGGTGTGTATAAATATTACCACATGCAGCACTACGGGCAAGCCTGTTTGGGCTATCTCTTTGCAATGGTTATCTATTTTATGGCCCTGTGACTAGCTTCAGGCCTCTACATTGCTCTCCTCTACAAGGCCTGCTGATATCATCCACCTTAAGAGTGCTGGCTGACAGTCGAATATCAGATAAACTCCATGGCACATGCAATAAGTATCGCAAACTATAGTATGTAATAGTAGATAGGTAGGGGTTCTAATCTCACATTAGCCAACTCTGTGTTTGTCAATATGTCCCCATGCAACACTACAGACAAGCCTGTATGGGCTATCTCTGTGCAATGGTTATGCATTTTATGGCCCTGTGACTAGCTGCTGGCCTCTCCATTAGTCTCATCTACAAGCCCTGCTGATGTTATCCACCTTAAGAGAGCTGGCTGACAGTCTAATATCAAATAAACTCTGTGGCGCATGTGATAAGTACTGCAAACTATAGTGTGTAATAGTAGATAGATAGGGGTTCTATACTCACAGCAGCCAACTATGTTTCTGGGTGTATGTGTAAATGTATCCCTGTGTAGTGCTACATACATGCCCTTATAGGCTATCCACATGCAATGGTTATGGATTGTTTGGCCCTGTGTGTAGCTGCTGGCCCTAAATTGCTCTTCTATACATAATCATAACTGATGTCCACCACCTGTCTGACATGGACACAGTATATTTGTATATGTGTCAAATCCATTACCACACCTTCTAGATTTGTAAGTTCAGATAACCCAGGTGACATGTAGCAAGGGTAGCAGACCTTATCACAAAGTATGAATGCATGAATACACTGACTGCCCCCATTGTCCCTGATAGATTGTTCTACACGTATGCATCTAGGGAGCCATGCACATATACTGCCATACCTTGCTGATGTCATATTTCTACTGTGCTGCCATGTTATCCTGTGCTGCTGTATTGCTGCCATGTATCCATAGAGTATCCCCTCAGACTCCTGGAACAGAAACATACACAGGTCCGTGACACAACTGTCATTCTGTGACACTACTGCCAATCAAACATCATGCAATAAAGATACACAAAGTGTGATATGTTGTCATGACACATGCCAGCATGCAGTACTTTTTCTGGCCCACAACAAGTGGCATGGCAAAACAATTCTGCACTACACAAATACATGTCAAGTGATATAGACACCCTGTGCATCATACACATAGTACCATTTCCCTGCTTCAATGGCATGGAAGGCAGGGATGTGGCACAGGTATCATCACATGCACAGGGTGTGGTGTAGGAGTGCTGGAGGCCTAGGCTGTGCCAAACAGTTGACAGCATGTGTGTGAATCAGAAGGGGTGTGAGTTAGATGGACCATGGAGAGGTGCCATGTGTGTCTGTAGATGACCTGCATGTGACAGTGGTGTTTGAGTGTGTGCATGTACACAGTCAAGCCCAGTGCTAGCTCTACACATGGGTATGTTGGACAGCTGTGGACTGTACATGGTAGAGTACACATTTCAACTCTGGCCATGAACACAGGAACTGGCTCTGTCAGGAGTAGCACACTGACACCATCATGCACAAGGTCAGTTGCAGTGCTAGTACCTGATGGTAACTGCAAAATGCTGTGGATGTGTCCCCCATGGGACTACCCAGCACCACATGACCATGGCCTGCCACATCATGGTGTGGACAGCACACTTCACTTTGTAGCGCTGGAGGTACTGGCACTATGGTAGCTTGACTGTGCATGGCCACGTGGACACTCACCAGATGGTGTTGCTGACCTACGTCCACGTGTTCGACGTGTTCCAGCACAGACAATGTGTGGTCCAGGACAGACACAGTCTTAGCCCACTGTTTGTCCAGTGCATCAGTGCACCAATCCAGGGTATCACCAGTGCAGTGGAGGCACTCACCATGATGGCCCATACATGCGCCGAGTGACCCGTGGTGTGACACCTGCAACAGTTGGTGGATGGACAGCAATCCTCCTATGACCACCCCTGTCAATCCACCTGTGTGGGACCTCACCAGCTCTCTGGTTATGGCCAGTGTCTACACTCACTGACTCCGTAGTTGCCACATTGTCCTATTCAATGTCGCCACCCTGTGACTGTCCAATATCTGTGGCCTCTGGAGACAGGGTTTGTGTGGACATGCTGACTGCCTCTGCAGTGACAATGGGGTAGAAGAGAGATGTCAAGCCTCTGAGATAGATTCAGCCCTCAACAACCCCACCTGTGGCTCACTATGGCCACCATCATCAGGTTGTGAAGGAGACAGATTCCAACCACCCTGGTCACCTGTGAAAACCAAGGCAAAAGCAGTACATTCCTACCTGCACTTTTATGTATGGTAATCCACACAGACTCATACAAATGAGGATCCACAACTGCATTACCAGTCTCACATCTTCTCATCTCCACTCCCATGCACAACAGACAACCTCACACCAACATGCACAGATTAGTCAAGCCCTTTATAACATGCACTTCAGCCACATCCAGGTAAAATTGCCGGTACAATCTACCTGTAAGGTATGCAATAGTACACTATACATGATATAACTACACATAATACCCAGTACACCTATATTGAGAATGATATGCCAGTACTAGAGTCACTGCCTCAGGTATGTAGCATCTTCCTTTTGTGTTTGAACAGGCATCTTGGAGTAATTGCATTATGTATACTAGGCTGTGCAGCCCCTCATAACTATAAGTGCAGATGTGTTGATGATCATTCAAATACACTCCTGTAACTAACCAGTCTATGAACCATAGTTAACTTTTCCAGAATGGAAATACAAATATTCTACTCTTGTTAAATACAACATTTGTGCATAGGGCAATATGGCAGCCCTTAACTTTCATAGGGTATATATGACCCATAAAAAACAGTATCACACTTACCAGGTACAGGACCACAGACCTGGGCCACACCTGATGGACCTATGAAAAGGTGAGGGAGAGATATTGTCAGCACCACCAAAACCACCAAAAGTTGGAGCAGTACAAGGTAATATGTGCCTATATCCACATTTACAGTAGCTACTGTGATACTGGCTGTATTGCTAACATTCTCAGTATGTGTGCACAACTGAGCATAAACCCTAACCCCGCCAATGCAGATTGACCTAACACCCATATACAGCTATGTACAGCCTGCCACAATGACTGATACAGTATTACACTGGTGAACACAGTAAGCTTACCTGGACGCTCCTCTGCTGTGGACACTGTGGCACCCACCTCCATAATGCACAGTGTGATGGATGCCTGGGAGCTGTCATGTGTTCCTACATTCACCAGGAATTCCATTATGGCTGACAGTGGTTGTTCTGTTGCAGGCCCTCCACCGGTGCTGGCACTTTTCCCAGCAACAGCAGCTGCCCTTTGTTGTGCAGCATTTAGCATATCTGTGGGTGAGTGCCAGACCAGCTCATAGGTCCTGTCTTGTTGGCCAATTTGACTGACATCCCACACAAGGTCTGCCCACAATGCTGCCCACTACTCCTGATTATGCCTCCCCCTGCACAACAAGATCTGATGATGCTGTCTCAATCCATCCACTATTATGTCATTCTCCACATCTGTGAAGGGGGCATGTCTCCTGTGGTACATGGTTCCTGAAAGACAACAATAGGGGAATACATTACAGGACCAGATACATGGGCATCTACTATGTACAGATCCAACACAACCGTAATGGCCTGCACTATCCACTGCTGCCTGACATGTCATTTCCCACAGTCTGGCAACACTCTACATGTGTGGATAACAACAATATAGTAGCAATACTGGGGTATGTCCCTGTGTGCCATGACAGATTGTGCTGTATGTTTCAACACCCAGCACTGCCGTCTATTGTGGTATGTCCCATATGGGCAAATTCCCACTGATATGTCATATGGCCACTGCCAGACAATTAACAATGTGCTATTACAACAACTATATGGGGACAACCCAGCAACATCAGTGTGCTACATGACAGAAAACAATGTAAACCTGTTGTAGTATATGTTCCCTGTAGGTGTCATACCTCTCAACTATACAGATGTTTGCAGAATGTCAGGATGTTTGCCTCATAGTTTTGGTCAGTTTCACACAAACTTGTGGATCTCTGACAAATATTTAAACACTGTCGCTGAGTTTGGGCCTTGGTCTCCCTTTACATTATTCCTTTCCCTGCTTTCATGCTGTAAGTGGTTGACAGGTATGTTAGGCATAGCCATCAACTAAACAGGGACATATGTCAACAGAAATGGGATCTTAAACAGAGTACATCAGGGACATTTAGGGACACTTTTAAAATGTTAGCATTATGTATGTGAGACAGTGACTGAATGAGGGAGGTGAATTACAGTACATTGTTAGACATTACAGGAGTGTACACCCTTACTCATTGTCACAATGTATTATGTGTAATCCACTAGCTTTCCTACAACAGCCAACCATTATAGGAGGGATTGACAGGGACAGAGCTGAAATATGATTTAAAATCAGGGACAGTTGAGTGGCATACCTGTCGGTGTAGGACAGCAGAGTATCACTGACATGTCAATACCATAGATCTAAGACAGACTTACTACTGTAATCTCTATTCCCCATTCCTCCATCCCCCCATATGCATCCTGTTATATGGAGAAATCTATTACATACCTGGTGGGATATAATACTCCCTTTTTCAACTTTGCTTCTGGTAATCTTTTGGAAATACACTCTCCATGTGAGTTAAGTCTCATACAGACCTGTTCCCCATAAGCAGCTGCTTGCCTTTTTAAGGTGCTAGGTAATTGCCTCTGCACCAATCTGTGGCTCAGAATTGATAATTGCAGCCAAAATAGCTGAATTTCACTATCATTAGCCAATGACAAGCCACCAAAGTGGAATATGTAAGGCCTTCATGTAGAGCTGATCCTCTTTCTTAGTTTTTGAGATGGACATTACTGAGGTGTTGAGAGTACAGCATCACAAAGGATAGGTACCATAACTGTTAGCTGTAGAGATTTATGAAGTATGTCCACAGTTTCACCTCATATGTGTGGTCAGTGTCTCATGACTTTGTGTCATCTGGCAGTTCACTGGCAAACATTGTAGGTTGAGGTCAGTAAGGGAAGAGGCACACTTGAGTGTCAAACTTCATACCCATCAGTATATGCATGCTAATGCAATAGCTGTTATTCTATCAACCTACTATCTTTGTAGGAGCAAACTGTTACACATGTCCCAATCTGTGGGCCTTAGCCCCCCATTACATATGGCTGTGTCCAGATCCCTGGGGGTTGGGAGGTATGGTAGGTCTGTACCAACTACCTTTATGTACGGCTGTGTATGCTACAGGCTGCAGCTGCTGCAGCCCAGCACACATAGGGGGGAGTGTGGACACTTTTGAGGACAGCAAGCTGCACATGTAACTGTGGTAGCTGTGTTAGCCCCGTCATTATGGCAGAGCCAGGGTAAGGGTACCCTGTACAGTCCGATTGAGGCATGTGATTAAGGTATGTCTGTTATGCAACAGTGCCAATAACAGAGTAGTAGGCAACATATAGTTAAGCTATACGGATATGTGCAGTATGCCCCTACCTACAGGCCTCTGACTTGCAAAACTGGGTAGCAGCTAATTAACTAGCAGTAATCTGTGCAGCTTAGGATTGCATGACTCAGTCATTACTAGCTGTTTTCACAATAATATAATTGAACTGCAATACAAAACTGGATTTGAACGCAGCACTGTGTTTGGCAAGATGTACTGCATGCAAGGCATTTAACAGATTGTGCTACTGAGTCACTGCAAAAACGTGTATTTGGAAGATATATGTGTACATATACAGGCTGTGACAAACATTGTTCCCCTCAGGGCACCAATGGAAGACCAGGACTTATAGAAGAGTTTAAGTATCATGGGATTTGTTTATAAATGATAAATAGGGGGAGTGGGGAACTACATCCATGCTTCAACCTTGTGTGCATTGAACTGATCGTCAGTCATAAAGAGGTAGCTGAGTTCACAGACAAAGCTCAGTGTTTACTCATACATCTAACCATGAGTACTGACTGAAAGAGTGATGACATGGGTACAGTTAGTAGAAGTGAAGGTTTCCCATATAGTTATTGGCCTCAATGTCCATAAAAGGCTGACAGCATCAGTGGTCCTGGAAGGTATCAAAGAATAGGCAGTGCTGTTTCACATTAAAAGGATTCCAGTGGGGTGGTAGGCATATTGTACGACTGCCCCGTGGACACCACTCCCCACCTGCAGCTATTCTCAGCATACCTCACAAGGAGATTTCTAAGTAAGATTATGTGCATGGCTTTATATGGCTGCATTTCTGCACCAGGGTCCCAGTTGTACATGTACTTTGACATTGCAGCCTTAGCAGGGGTCTTTGCACAAGTTGCTGATAAAAGGGCAATATACCTGCTATCAGAGGCCTCACCTTACATCCATTGCTATGTCTTTGGCTGTCTAGTGGTGTATTATTCCACGAGAGTCCAAGGTACATTTCCATGTTTCCCATTAGTTTTTATTTCAGTTACATGCATAATGACTGTAAGTGTCAATCGTTATGCTTTGCTGGAAACACCTGTTTTAAATCATATCTGTGTGGTGTGGTGTGTTAATGCAGTGGCTGTAGGTGAGAGGGGCTTGAGTTTGAAACTTGGCAGAGGTGTTGATTTTGTATGTGTCTAACAATGTCATAAGCACATTTAATCTTTAAAACTCATTTAAGCGTAACTAAGCAAAGTGGAGCGGCATGCCACAACGTACCACTTCACTTAGCTCCTCACAAATCTGCACTAAAAAATATGAAGAAAAGAAAAAGGGGATGATAGGAAAGTGGTGAAATGGGGGCAAGCAGGGGGAAAAACATAGTGAAAGGCAGTTAGGGATGTGCAGGAAGGGTGTAGGAAAGAACCATAGCTATCCATATGTTGTACAGCAAAAGCTGTGCATTTTGACAGATTTTGTAAATGAATTTGGACTGTCACACCTCAGAGAGAAGGTTGAGGACAACAAAGCTGTATTGTCAAGCCAATTAGACTAGATTAGTGGTGTCCAGTGGACATATATGCAACATGGAATGCTATGTATAGGACGATATTTTTTGGGGGCAGGTGCCCATTTTTTTTAAGGTGAGAGTGGAAAGTAGGAGAAGGGAGATAAGTACATGTGGGGAGGTAAGTTGGGTAGGAGAAGATGCGTTTGCAGACAGACAAGACAGACAACACAGCAGACAGGGGAGGTGTGTGACACAAGAAGGTAAACACCTTGAATGGGGAGGGTGTTGTGAAATCCAAGTCACATGTGCCTCCAGATGGCAGCAGCATTGACATTGCTCCTTCACTGTCCCAAGGTTGGCTGTGCTGGAGGCTGGGTGACAGAGTTAGCCTGCCCCACCCGGTCGACCAGCATGCTCTTAATCTGGCACAGGTAGCATTCAGAGCTCCGACGATCAATCCTGCACACCATGACTGGCAATTGATCCTGGGTGACTGCAGCCCCTCCGCCACCACTCCCGTGGGAAGGCTGGGCCCTTTCCCCTGAGGTGGTTCCACCCAACGTCACAGGTGGTGCAGGGGCAGCAGAGGGAGCACCACCAGTCTGGATCCCAGATGTGCTTGGACCAGATGTCACGGCTAGTTGAGGCAAAGTAGGTGGATCACCAGGAACCAGCCTACCCTGACATCCTGTGATAATGGAGATATAACAATAAGTTTAGGTTAGTGTTTCTTGCCTCACCAGCAGCAACTGTTTGCTTTGACATGCCAAATGGTAATACTTTAATGATCATGTAGAACATTAGACCCTGTGTAAGTGTGTGTCCAGAATAACAAGTGGTATCATTGCACAAGACCTACAATTGCCAGTTCCTGTGCAGTACTGCTTTTGGAGCTAGTTTGCATCCTAGAGCTGCAGTGGTAAAAGATGAGACTATTTTTTTTTTCCTCAGGGAAAGCAGCAGATGATTGATACATCATTTTGCTAGCTCCATTTACAAGGGGGGCTGCTACAATCTTTATTAAGAAGGAGGGTGGGAGAATTAACATGGAATTTAGGGGTTGGAACCCTATAATCAACAGAATTAACCAAAATCTCACTAGAATATGTCAGAATGTTGCCATAACAATGGCTGTGCAACTACACTACAAGTGTTCTAACAATGTGAGAGACATGCTAATGTACTGGTAAGGTTAAATACTCTATATTAACTACAAGTCCATATTTTGTACTTTTCGAATCCTACAATGCACTGTTAGTTATTTGTTGAATCTTGTTGAATCTATATGTTCCAAAGACTTGAGTTATTCTGCTGCTGTTATATTGTATTGCAAATAACTGTTCTTGTGGAGCTTTTCTGCTGGTTCTCCACTGAAAATGGGTTCACCTTGGCCAAGTGGACCTTCCCGGTATACAAATGCAAATAAATAAATAAATAAATAAATAAATAAATACTACTTCCATCTGCATTTATGTGTTTAATTTTCTTTAATGAAGTATGTCCTTTTAAGATGAACTACATGGTTTGAAGGACCTTGACATCTTTGGTCCATTTTCTGATGTAATTCAGAAGCAGAGTGTATAGGTATCAATGACATGTCATCAACATGCATATACATTGTAAATGTTTACCATAATTGCTGTGCTAGCTGTGGTTTGGTATGTGTAACTGTCAGGGATTAATATACTGGATCATACATAGTGTGCTGAGTTTACCCCACTTTTATTCATATAATGTACATTCTGTGTGTACTTATTATATCAACATACGCATATTAAAGCATTTTGTCCACGCTGGAGGTTATCATCTTAAACTGCCTAATTTGCTTTTTTTTAACATGTAGGTTTGACTTTAGACAATATGGATGGGTTCAGAGATTGATCTTTACAGTTCAAGAAATTAATCAAAACTCTAAACTTCTACCAAATATTTCTTTGGAGTTTGAATTTTATGTTTCTTGTAATGCAGAGGCAAGAGCTTTGAAAGGCATCATGTTTCAGCTTTTATTTTATTTATTTATTTATTTATTTATTTAAATTTGTTGACCGGGAGTGTCCGACTGGACGTAGGTCCATTTTTAGCGGAGGCCTGGGGAGAAAAGCTCCACAGTAAAATAAACAGACAGTAGTTACATTGGATTACATAGCGATTAACAATTTAACATAGCAATTACTTACAACATATTTACAGATGAAGAACATAGTACATCAGTAGACAACTAGAATCTTTATCTGTGAAGTACATAACAGACATTAACAAATGTTACAATGAGAAGTTCCTGCTCTATAATAAGTACTAGGCTTATGAGCATCTGAGCTTGCTATAATCAAGGTAGTTAGTGGAGTGGAAAGAAAGGTAGTGGTTGGAAGGGGTGGATGATATTAGAGTGGGAGTTGCAAGGGCATAGCCAGCATGTTTTTAGGTGCGCTTGTAGTAAAGTTTTGAAGTGGGTGCATGATGGTACGGAGGTAATTGTGGGTGGGAGTGAGTTCCATAATTTGGCTATGGCGCAAGAGAATAGTGCTTCACCAGCAGAGTTATTGGCTTTAGTGATCTGCAAGTGATTTTTGTTGCTGGATCTTAGCGGTCTGGTGGTGCAATAGGGTTGGAGTAGATTCTGGAGGGATGGGACATTTAGTGGATGGTTTACTAGTTTGTGGGCGAGTAAGAGTTGATACCACTGAAGGAGGTGAGGGAGTTCAAGCCAGCCCAGTTCAGCAAGTGAGAGACAGTGGTGACTACGGTTGGATGCCCCTGTGGCAAATTTGGTGATTTTGTTGTAGCAGGTCTCTAGCTTGTTTAGATCACATTGCCTTAGGTTGGTATATATTGGAGAGGCATAAAGTAGGGTGGAGATAAGGTGGGAATTTGCTATTGAAATCTTTGCTGCTTTGGTGAGAAATTGCTTATTTCTGTATAACACTCCTATTTTTTTGTGGACTTTTTTTATGGTCATGGATATGTGAATGTCAAATTTTAGTTTATTGTCTATTTCCACTCCTAACAATTTGGTGTGTTCAGTTGGGTATATAGTGGTGTTGTCTTTTGCTGTGATGTTAAAGTGAGAGCTGTTTTGAGTATGTTTGGTGGGTTGGAAGATGAGTAGTTTAGTTTTGTTTGGGGTGAGTATTAATTGGGCATCGGATAACCATGTTTCAACAGAGGAAAAGGCTTCCTGTGTGACTTTTTGCAGTTTTGGTAGGGACTGGGCTGAGCAGATGATGGCCGAGTCATCTGCGTATTGTATGAGTGTGCCATGTTTGGTGGCAGAGGCTAGATTATTGGTGTAAACAGAGAAGATTGGGGGTCCAAGGATGGATCCTTGGGGAACCTCTATAGAGACAGGTAGTTGGGGAGATATGTCATTCTGCCATACAATGGATTGTTGGCGGTCACACAGATAGCTCTGAAACCAGTTGGTGACTGATTGTGAGAAGGATAGATTATTGAGGACAGAGATAAGTTGTTTGTGTGGGACCATGTCAAATGCTTTAGATAGGTCTAGGAAAGTAGCAGAGGAGAGATAGCCATTGTTTTTATGCTGAAGGATGGTGTTAGTAAAGGAGAGTAAGGCAGTGGTGGTGCTATGGTTTGGTCGGAAACCATGCTGAGTACTGGAAAGGAGGTTGTTAGTAAGGAGGTAGTCTGAGACCTGAGAGTGTATGCATCTCTAGTATTTTGGAGAGTGGAGAGAGAATAGCTATGGGGCAGTAATTGGTTAGTTCTGCTGAGGGTCCGCCTTTGTGAAGGGGAATTATATGTGATACTTTCCACAGTGTGGGAACATAACTTTCTGACAGAGATCAGTTAATCAAGATGGATACTGGGTAGGCCAGAGCATCAGCTGCAATTTGTAGGTATTCACTTGGGAGGTTGTCTGCTGCTAATTTGGTGGGTTTAAGTTTAGTTAAGAGTTTTTTTATGTTGGAGGTAGGTACAGGAGAAAAAGAGAAGGCAGTGGGGAGATTACTAATTGAAGGTGTGGGTTGGAGGGGAGGGGGGGTTGTGTTGTTTAGCTAGTGATAGTATGGTTTGGGTGAAGTGTGTGTTGAATGAGGGGTACTGACTTTACCTGGGTGGAGGATGGAGTTTATGGTGGACCAGAATTGTTTGGGGCTGTGTTGTGAAGAGTCTAGGGCAGACTGGTAGTATTGGAATTTGTCCTGTTTTATTAGCTTTTTGACTCTATTGCGTAGTTCTAGGAATTTCTGTCTAGCTGAGGGGGTTTTGGTTTTGCGCCAGTGCTCCCAGGCTTTATCCCTGTTTTTCATTTCTGACCTAGTGGTTTTCTGTAGCCATGGGGAGGGTTGTGCTTTGGTTCTGGAAAATCTTATGGGGCATGGTAATTAAGGATGTTCAAGAAGGTAGTATTAAAAAATTTAACTGTGTCATCTAGACTGAGGTACTTTAGTGGATGCCAGTTACATTCTTTGAGGGATGAGATGAATGTGAGTGAGTTAAAGTTTAGTTTTTTACATATTTGACGGTAGATGGCAGGTTTAGCTTGTTATAGGTATTTTTTGAGTAGGAATGTTGGGGAGTGATCACTGAGACTATCTGATAAGCAGCCTGTTATATATGACTGGGGGCTCTTACTGACTAGTATCCAATCCAGGGTAGTGTGCTTGCTAGAGTTTTTATTTATCCTGGTTGGTGACTGGACTAGTTGGGTGAAGCCATGAAGGTGTACATGATGGGTTGGATTGTTAGGAAAGGTTTGTTAGGATTGTTAGGTTTGGAAAGCAAGACCAGTTATTCATACTGCGTACACAAACGCATGGATCTTGCCATACCCAACAGAACCAAGATGCTCTCCTCCAAAAAAAGGAAGCCAATCTGGTGGGCCCCTGCCATAAATAAACTCTACAACAGAAGGAGTAAATTGATGCAGAATGAGGTGAAGCCCCAAGACAGGAAAAATTCCCTTATCAACCTCAACAAAAAGTTGAGATCCCTCATCAAATCCTCTAAAGCTAGCTATGAAATCAAAATTGCAGCAGGTAGTAAAGACAACCACAAGGCCTTCTATATTTATGTAAAGAACCTCCACAGCAATACCCAGATTTGCTCTGAACTACTGCACAATGTTACCTCCTATACCAAGCCAAAACATATTTCCAATATACTGACAGATTCAGTGCCAACTTTACCCCTCCTCCCCAAAGGATCAATCACAATACCAGTAGATTGCCAGGCACCCAGTATTACTGCTGCACAGGTTAAAACAGCACTGTCCAAGGCCCAGAATACAGATTCTATGGGACCTGACAATATCCCTGTCTGTGTTCTACATGAACTACAGAGTGAGCTGGCACCTCACCTGTGTGCCCTGTTCAATCACAGCCTCACCTCAGGCTTTGTCCCTACCGAATGGTGCACTGCTACAGGAGTGCCTGCAGACCCTGGGAACTATCGCCCCCTTAGCCTGATGAGTCTGATATGCAAAACTATGGAATGCATCATCATGGACGTATAAAACATGGATACAGGGAATCTCCAAACTCTGGATCCCACACAGTTTCATTTTGTGAAAGGTAGATCATGCCTGCACAACTTGGAAAACTTCTTTGTGTCAGTCATCAGAGCTGTGGATGAAGGCAAGGTGGTTCATACAGCCTACCTTGATCTGGCCAAGGCCTTTGATACCATTCCCCACTCAGGAATCATAGAAAAACTCACTAAGCTAGGCATCAACCCCTATATCACTAGATGGGTTTCAAACTGGCTCACAGGTAGAACCCACAGTGTGAAAGTAGCTGACTCCAAGTCAGACTGCCAACCAGTCATGAGTGGAGTCCCACAGGGTTCAATCCTGGGTCCTCTCCTGTTTGGTATCTACTTCTCTGAAGTCCAGGCCAACATGAAGGGACTCTGGCTGACAAAGTTCACAGATGATTGCAAGTTGGGAAATATTATTAACTCCTCGAGTGATGTTGACATCCTACAGAAAGACCTCGATGAGAACGACTGGTGTCAGAACCATAGCCCTAAGCTCAATGCCAAAAAATGTGTCATCATCCCCCTTTGGGAAAAACCCAGTTCCCATGAATTACCACATTGTTGGTAGTCCACTGAACACAGAAGGCATTATAAGAGATCTGGTAACACAGGTTGACAGCAACCTCTCCTTTGACTACCACATTGCCACTGTGGTCAGAAAGTCCTTCTATGTGGCACATCTCATTGCTAAGAGTTTTGCATCCAGGAAGAAAGAGGTCATTGTCTCCCTCTACTCTTCCCTCATTAGGCCAATCATTAAGTACAATGCCTCATTTGGCATGTACCTCACTAAACACCTGCAACAACTGGAGAGGCTGCAAAAGTACCTCAAAAAGAGGAATTTATGCCTTAAACATTTGTCCTATATGAACAAACTAAAAAAACTCAACTATTCTCTGTCTCTTATCACCTACTTAGAGGTGATCTCTGCTTAACTTACAAAGCCATGTCTGACCCAGATCTGTTAGAAATGCTACATCTAAAGAAATCCCAATCCCTCCACACCACACGCTCCAGAGACCTCAACCTCATTACCACAATCAACAGAACATGCTTGAGGGACAGGTTCATAACCCAGAGACTGCTCATGCTATGGAATAGACTTCCCATACATGTCAAGCAGAGCACCTCACTGGCTCTCTTCAAGAGAAATCTTGATGAGTGGATGTGAAATAGAAAATTCACCCCAGGGATCAATCCAGTGGCTTTACTCAACAAACAGAGGCACTGGGAACTAAGGTCAGGTGGCATGATGCCAGGTTAATCCTATGGGCTAGGCTTGTAAAGGCCCCAGGGCCATTAGACTAGTACACACCTATGAACCTATGAAAAACATCAACATTTCTAGCTATCGTCAAAATTAGTCTACCAACTGTCTGTTTTCAGTATTCTGTTATCAGTCGTAAAATGCTGCCATTGTTTCTTGCCACCCCAGCAGTAACTATTTGCTTTGACATGCTGAATGATAATACTTTAATGATCATGTAGAACATTAGACCTTGTGTAAGTCTGGGTCCATAATAACAGGTGCTGTCATTACACAAGACCTATAATTGCCAGTTCCTGTACCATACTGTTTTTGGAGCTAGTTTGAGTCCTAGAGCTGTGATGGTAAAAGATGTGACGTGACTATTTTTTTCAGAGAAAGCAGCAGATGATAGATGCATAATTTTGCTGCTTCCATTTACAAAGGAGGCTACTACCCCATTACCTCCCCAAAATGATCTTTATTAATACAGAGAGTTGGGGAATTAACAGGCAGTTAAGGGGCTGGAAGCCCATAATCAACAGAATTAACCAAAATCTCACCAGAATCTATCAAAATGTTGCCATAATAATGACTGTGGAACCACACTACTATGGCTCTAACATTGTGAGAGATGTGCTAATGTGCTGGTAAGGTCAAATACTCTGTATTAACTATAGTACTTCCATCTACATTTATTTGTTTAATTTTCTTTAATGAGATATGTTCTTTTAAGATGAACTGGTCTATTTTCTGATATAATTCAGAAGCAGATCTTACAGACTTCAATGACATGTTGTCAACATGCATATGTGTTATAAATGTTTACCATAATTGCTTAGCTACCTGTGGTTTGGTAGGTATAACTGTCAGGGATTAATATACTGGATCATACATTTTGTGATGAATAACCCAAATTTCATTCATATAATGTATATTCTGTGAGTACTTATATTAACATATGCACATTAATGCATTTTGTCTACTCAAGAAATTATCATCTTAAATTGCTTAATCTTTTTTTAACATTTAGGTTTGACTTTAGACGATATGGATGGGTTCAGAGTTTGATCTTTACAGTTCAAGAAATTAATCAAAACCCTAAACTTCTACCAAATATATCTTTGGGATTTGAAATTTATGATTCTTGTAATGCAGAGGCAAGAGCTTTGAAAGGCATCATGTTTCATCTTTCTGGAAAGCAAGACCAGTTAATCCCTAACTACTGCTGCCGGGAACCAAACTATTTACTTGGCATTGTAGGTGATGTAAGTTCTCAGGTGTCTATTCAAATGGCTCGTGTACTCGGGCTATATCACTTTCCACAGGTAAGAACTACACAGGTATTCTACAGAATAGTACAGTTCTCCAAATAATAAATATGAAAATAAATTCATATTTGTCCACAATATCTCGGGATTATAATTTTGTTTAATAATCATAGTTGTTATTGTTTTTTAAATGACAAAACAGTGAGAGCAATGCTAATAAGAGGCTGAAGCTATACATATAAATTTTTCTTTCTTTGGTATCAGGTTAGATTCCAAATGAAAATTGTGCTGTGTGTAGGATGTGACACTATAGCTGTATGGGATAAATGGAACAAGTGATTCAGTAATAAGAACTAGCTAGTGAGCATGCAAATACCAAACAAATAGTTATAACTGCAACTCATTGCAGGCTACATATAATTCTGTAGCCTGACATGGTTGATCAATGGTAATTTAAATCATAGTTAACAATTGATGGAATATGCCATTATGCAGAGGGTTGAAACTGGCAGAGATCATTTTATTGCAAATACCTCATCAGATAACACAGTAATGCTGTCTTACAACCAAATCAGTTACAGAAGTAGGAGTTCTCCTGGTCATGGACAAAGAGTTACATCCTGACTCTAAGCAGCCTGATGGCATCCAGCTTGTTGTCAGTTTAGAATTCAGTTATGTCAGCTGTCCTCTCTGATCAGGAGCTGGTAGGTGCAGACTGGACAGAGAGGTGGTAGGGACTGTGTATGAGATATGTGCACCCCACACATCCCAGTCTGCTGGGTAACCTTATCTGTATGAAGACAAATGCCATATCACTTCCATACTAGGTTATGGAACATTCCTGTGTCATATATGTGACACTGTCATGCTGTTCAATGCAGTAGCACACATGCCTTGTGCCTTAGACAAGTTTTTGGCAGTTATAAGTTATTAGACAGTGAACTAAATTACATTTTTATCTATCCTGAGTGCCACAATGCCATGGAATGGTCCATCATGTGTCTGTAGTGCAACTGATTACACCCTTATGCCAATTAAGACTTCTGATGCAGATACATAATATTACTACAGATAGAAGGCCATCTTTCAGCTGTTACTTAGTGCACCCAGAAGAAGTCCTCACCCTAGACTAATTGCTGCATACACTGGCAGGGTATGGAATGCATGCATCTGGTGGCATACTCAACATAAGGCAATACTCCCATGAGGGGGATATCAGTGAAGGCTATCTAGCAGATATGCATACATAAAAGACTGTGCAGTGGTGGACGTTTTACTTACAATGTGTAGATATCTCCCTAATGAAGTACTTGTCTACTCCACTGTTCACAACACCATCCAGAAACCCCTCCACAACTGCAGAGGATCATACCTCTCAAATGTCCACATTTTTGCAGATTGTCCAGATTTTTGCCTCATAGTTTTTGGTCCATTCTTCATAAAAATCGGGGTTTTCTGGCAAATCTTTTGAGTATTGAAGACACTGAATAATCACACACATTTGAGTTTCAGACTTCATATTCTTCAGAAAATGCATGTTAACACAACATCTTGTATTCTAGCAACTTTCTAAGTTTGTAAGAGCAAACTTAAAAAATTGTCCCTATTTCCCCATTATTTTTGGCTTTGCCCAGATTTCTTGTAAAAAGAGGTTGAGAAGTATCCAGAGGATGCTTATAACTGAGTGCACACTATAACCAAGAATGTTATTAAGAGGCTGGAGGATGTTTTGGAAACCTCCTTCAGGTATCTGAATGAATCCAGGAATGGTCTGCACTACATCACTGAAAAATTGTTGGAAGTTGTCACTCTGTGTGTCATGCTGCATGATATACTAACATCTAAACACGGTATTCTGTTGACTTGTGCTGTAAGATATCTACCTGAGGTAGGTTCATTCCTTGTGAGACTAACCATTACCTCATCCTCATCCAAAATTGATGTTGTGGGGGCTCGAACCATGACTGCCTGCTCTTCAGCCAATGTCTCTACCACTACGTATATTCTACACATATACAATGATACAACCAAAGGTCCCACTAAAAGATCAGTAGGACACATGTGAGACACCACCACGGTGTATGAGATGCAAGCTGGGGAAGTATGATTATATGCTGGTGATTTGGCAAAGTCTGGTTCAAAATTATGAGCTATGACAAGCAGGTGCACAAATCAATGTATGATGGTTACTGTAGTAAGTAATATAGACTGTAGCAATACAGGACATGACTACACATGTGAC
This sequence comes from Protopterus annectens, assembly GCF_019279795.1. Taxonomy (NCBI): domain Eukaryota; kingdom Metazoa; phylum Chordata; order Ceratodontiformes; family Protopteridae; genus Protopterus; species Protopterus annectens. Next base: position 1,217,824,867 of record NC_056745.1, read on the forward strand.
CTCTTCCCAGCATCATATAGCCATACATCTTCAAAAATAAATGATATACATGAAGCACATCACACATGCACAGTATAGGCAAATGTAAACAAATAGGTCCATGTAGCAGCAAAACTGTTACATAGGTTCATAGGTTCATAGGTAAGTACTAGGCTATCTGCCCATGGGCATTTATAAGCCTAGCCACAGAGTGATGGCTTTCGCCTCCCCATTAGATTAGTAACCTGGGCCTCTATCAACAGGGCTCCTGAAGTGATCCCAGGGTAGAACTTACGATTACCCATCCACTCATCAAGATTTCTCTTGAAGAGGGTCAGAGAGGAGCTCTATCGAATATGGATTGGGAAATCCCAGAGTGAGGGGAGTCGCTGGGACAGGAATCTATCCCTCCAGCATGTCCTGTTTATTGTTGTACATAGGTTCAAGTTGCTAGAACGAGTGGTTCTGAGGGATCTCGTTTTTTTGAGGTGAAGCATGTCCATTAGTTCAGGGTTTGACATGGCCCTATAGGTCAGGCATAGGTCACCTCTGAGCAGACGGTAAGCGACTGAGAAGAGCTGGAGCTTTTTTAGTCGTGCTTCATAGGGTAATTGTTTAAGGCCCTTAATCCTCTTAGTGAGGTACTTCTGTGGTCTTTCTAGTTGTTGCAGGTGTCTAGTGAGATACATCCCAAATGGGGCATTGTACTCTATTATGGGCCTAATGAGTGAGGAATAAAGGAGCACAATCACCTCCTTGGATCTGGATGAGAAACCCTTTGCGATCACGTGTGCCACATAGAAGGATTTCCTGACCATTTTGGCTATGTGGTTATCAAAGGAGAGCATGCTATCTACTTGGGTACCCAGATCACTAATTACTTCTTCTGTACTTAGTGGATTCCCATCTATGTGGTAGTTTGTAGGTACTTTGTTTTTCCCAAATGGGATTACTATGCATTTTTTGTCATTTAGCTTGAGGCCATGACGTTGACACCAGGTGTTTGTCTCTGTGAGACCCTTTTGCAGGATGTCTGTGTCAGCTGGAGAGTCAATTATTGCACCCAATTTACAGTCATCTGTGAACTTGGTTAGCCACAGTCCTTCCACCTTTGCCTGTACTTAGGAGAAATATATACCGAACAGGAAGGGTCCCAGGACTGAGCCCTGTGGGACTCCGTTTGTGACTGGTTTAGAGTCAGACATGGCGCCTGCCACTCTTACCATGTGGGTTCTGTCTGAGAGCCAATTGGTAACCCATCCCGTGACATAGGGGTTGATATTTAAGCTGGTGAGTTTGTCTATGATTCCTGAATGTGGGATGGTGTCGAACGCCTTAGCGAGGTCCATATATGCTGTGTGGACCACCTTCCCTTCATCTATGTTGGTGACTGTTTCGAAGAAGTCGACCAAGTTCAGGAGGCAAGATCTGCCTTTAACAAAGCCGAACTGGGTGGGGTCCAGTGTCTGGAGGTTCCCAAAGTCCCTGTTAATGAGCTCCATGATAATGCGTTCCATGGCTTTTCAGACCAAGCTAGTCAAGCTTATAGGGTGATAGTTCCCAGCATCAGTTGTGGCACCACCTTTGTGGAGTGGTACGACTGTTGCTGTACACCATACTTTGGGTACATAACCTGTAGAGAGGCTAAATTTGAATAGTGATTTGAGATGGGGGGTTAGTTCATTTTGAAGCTCATGTAAGACACAACCTGGGATAGCATCTGGTCCCATTGATGCTGTGTTTTGGCCTTTGCAAGGGCTGTCTTTACTTGTGTGTCTGAGATATCTGGAGCGCCACATTCTTCTGGGATGGGTGCTAGCCCCTTTGGTGGAGAGGGGGGGTGAAGTTTGCACTGAACTTGTCAGCCAGGATGTTGGCAATGTCGGTTGGTTCAGTGTATTTATGGCCATTATGCACTAGCTCAGAGCATATCTGAGAGTTTGCCCCTAGACTCTTGACATAGTTAAAGAAAGCCTTGTGGTTATCCTTAGAGTCATTGGCTATTTTTCTTTCGAAGTTGGCCTTGGATGATTTAATGAGGGAGCGCAGTTTTTTACTGATGTTAATCAGAGATGCCTTCTTATTTTGGGATTTTGTTCTATCTTGCAGGAGTTTCCTCCTTCTGTTGTAAAGTTTATTTATGGCTGGGGTCCACCAGACTGGCTTCCTCTTTTTTGAGGAGTTGGTCTTGGTTTTACTTGGGATGGCTCGGTCCATGCATTCTTGAAGGTGTTCATGGAATGCACTTGTAAGAATTCTGCCGATGGGTCATCATTTTCCATTTGATTGGGAGCTTTGAAACTTCCCACCTCGGTCTTGAGGAGTGTGAAGTTGGCTTTAGAGAAGTTTTTTACCTTGATTTCCTTGACGGGGCAGGAGGGGGGATCGGGATGTGGCTGTCCAGTGTGATTAGTTTGTGATCTGATCTTCCCAATGATGAGTTTACCTCAGGTGTGGAACATAGGTTCCCCATGTTGGTAATGACCAGGTCCAGTATGTTGTCACCTCTTGTGGGAGTGGTGACCAGCTGTTCAAGGGCATTTGAGTTTATAAACTCAAGGAAGCATTGGGCTAAGGAAGGCGTTCGAGCTTGAGTAGTTTTCCCAGTCAATGTTTGGATAGTTGAAGTCACCCAGTAGCATGGTTTTGGGTAGAATCTTCATACTTTCTAATGTTCTCAGGAATGCTGCGTGAGGGTCCTGAGACAAGGTGGGAGATCTGTAGCAAGCTATAAACTGAACAGTCAATTTACCCGCTGTCAATTGCACTTGGATGGTCTCAGATTCCGCGTGCTGTGCTACTAACCTGGAGGTGTGGGTGTTCTTGATGAATATGGACACACCCCCTCCTTTTGTGTTCCGGTCCTGGTTTTGGGACTTAAAGGTATGGTAGGATTATAGCCTAGTAGTGCTGGGGTGCTCTCTGGAGCCTTGAACCAGGTTTCTGTCACTGCACATATGTTGATTTCTTCCATACTAAGGAGAGCCTTGAGTGCATGCATTTTGAGGTTTAGACTTCTAGCGTTGATTCTTTCTGTATATGGCACATAGTAAACAATAGATTTATGTACCTTGTATTAAGAGGCAGGTGTAATGTATTACATAGACACAGTACTAGTCATTCAGTACCTGACCTGGTAGCACTGGATGAAAATCAGGAACTTGTAACAAACATGTACACATTCTAATAGGTACAGCAGCAATATGTACAGGCAGCAGCAGATATTCTGGCCAGGTATAATTAAAAAAACTTCCAATATGCATGTGCTGTTACAAGAATACAAAACAATACTACACATATGAGCTGTCATAGTATACAGGACAATGTACAAGTGCATACAGCTGAAGCACTGAACAACATGCTTCTGTGGTATACTCAGTGCCATACAGAGAGAGTAAAATACAGACACACAAACACACAGACATACATTCATTGCACATGGAAACTAGTGCATGCACACATGCACACACACACACACGCACACACACACACACACACACACACACACACACACACACACACACATATGCATGAGTATGGCTTACCTACACCTCAATGATATCTCTTCAGTCAGTGTTCTTTTTGAAACTGAAATGTCACAGTACGTTTTACTATAGCGTGTTGAATAGTGGGAGCCAACTGTGAACCTTCAAATGGTTTTTGCCCTTTTCTTCACTGTCATGCAATCAAAAAGTTGGTGTATATAATTTAGGGGATGGGGAGAAGTGCCCCAAATGGGGGCGTAGGGGGCATGGCCCTTTGTAAATGTTTGTGTTATTTACAGTTTTCATTTGATGTTTTTTTTAACTTAACTTTCAGCAACTCATCAGTTGAAATACTGTTTCTAGATGGTGTATATTAAACTATACACATATCACAACAGTGCCCCATAGCAATTGTAGGAAAGACACAATGCAGTAATCCTAACATATATTAAATACTGCTACATATTTGGGTCTTCAATGAAATCCTGTGCTTTCAGATACCTATTATCAGATCAGTTTACTAACCTCTTATCAATCATTTCTATAGACACCGCAGACATAATAAGGTTAGAAATGTTTGATGCATTCTGCAGACATGGTAAATGCAGAGAGCAATATATGCTATATACAGCAATACAGGAGCTGCTTATCCATGCACATGCAAAAATTCTATGATAGCATACATCATTATGTACTCAGAGGTATTAGCAGTTGTATCACAACTTACCATAGAAATAAACTGTAGGCAGTATCATGCCAATGGTTACACTGACAGTTGTACCTGTCATGCATTAAGCCTGAGTACATTCACTACCTTTATAATATACAGTGATAATCTATTTTACATATAGTCACATAATATTCTTAATAGCCTGAGATGCCAGACATGCAGCAGACATCATCTGCTCATGCAGTATACACACATACCAGGATGACATTAACAAAGTGGTAGAGCCATCACAGAGAGCAGGGAAATAGCCACATCATGTGGTTCCTTGTCACGTGCCTCTGGATATAACAATGATGTTGTACTCTTGTGATTCATGTGTTGTGTCCCCTAAATACACATGGTTGTGATTTTGATGTAGGGCATTGCATGCATTGTCAAGTCACATGCAATACTGAAGCACTCTTAGCAGTAGAAGGATCTGGCTGCTTAGATGCTAGCGACAAAATGTCTGCTACTTGCTGAACGACTGTGCCCATGTGAAACATTGTGCCTTGAGGCACATCAGAGCATCAGAATAATGTCAAGGATGACAGATGCAATAAACTGCTTTTGTAAATATTGTGCTGTGGTGGACTACTAAATGCTGGTAGCATTTACCAGAAGCTTGGCATGTTGTCTGTCAAGCCTATAATATAACGTGGCCAAGTTGCATGCATGTCTGTCGATATACACAATAAGAGCATGTTGGTGAGAACCTGTACTCTAGTACAGAGACTCACTGGACTGCAGGAGGAGGTGCATGCCTTGAGGTATATCTACCACATCTATATTGTACAACAGTTCCCTGAGTACCTCTGTCTATCCTCCCAAGAATGATTGTCATGAAACAAGTCCTGGTCACCATCAGCAGAGTCTTCTGTACCACTCACTTAATGCAGGATATCCTGCCAGCTATGTCACAACCAAGCTGCAAGACCATAGTTTTAGTGTTGATAAAGTTGCAATGGGCTTGTGAACAGTGTTAACTTGAAGGCTAACTTTAGTATTATGGGTTGCACTGTGTGTCATTGGGATCATTCCTCACATCTATGTCAGCAGGAAATGGGGAGGCATGCATATGTTTGCAGCAGCTGTCAGTATAGATTACTTTTTGCCAGTCATTTATCGGGATATGTACTGTAGCTGCCTCATTGCGAAAAAGTGCAGTACCATACATCACAATTATAGTAATTTGTATGAGGAGCATTCATGTGTCTCAGATTCTTTCCAAATGGTGTACATATCCTCTAATGAGGAATTTAGAACAGTAAGTGCCCTGGTTAGACATATGTGAATCTGCTGTAATTTACTTCCTGTCCTCAAGTATATCTTTGATCTTGGATAAGCTGCATTATGGTCATGGCTGTATGATTTACACCAGGACATGCACATGTGTTGCCTAATCTAGATATTATCAATGATGTATTGCTATATTATGTATACTGATACTATGATTACATGTACAGCCGCACGACTGGTACTAACAAATCATGTTGCATGTTGGCATTACACACACATGCCTGATGACCTTCCACAGGCAGTGGTCCTACATTCCTTACATTACAGAAGTTTGTACCCTGCTACCATATGCTAAAGCATACCTGATATGAATCATGTCTAATGTTGTTGTTTTAAAATCCCATTTCTTGTATTTTTGGTAGAACATTGGCTTGTCTAGGCTGTTTGGTAGAGTACTTGCTTTGTAGTTTTTTTATTGTCATTGCTTGAGTTGGAAGCCCTACAGTTTTATTATAGTAGACTAATATGTAGGTTTTTGATGCATATGGGTGAATGACTATATAGGTCATGAGCAGCAGAAGTATATTTGGCACACCCCAATTGTGTGCTGTCTGCACCTGCAATTACACTATGGAATCCTAATTGTTGATACTGATTGTGTGCCTCTGAACCTATCATTTTTCAGGGAAGGGTAGTTATGACCTATTTATTTGATATCTATGCCATGAATTCAATCTACCCTTTACAATAACTGTTAGAACTGCATTGATATATGTCTATACAATATATAGATAGGCTAGCTCTGCTAGTGATGTCATGTTGGAACATATTTGATGATATATCTGTATATTGAATCATTTGCATATTATCCATCAGGAATAATATATGTTATGCATGCTAGTTAGCAATATAACACATAACAACTATTATTTATACTGCCTTGTGCTGTGTGTGTTCTCCAAATACCACAATATGTGTACCATTTAGTCTGCACAAGTGAAAGCTTGCATGTGTGTTTGGATTATTGGGTATAATTTATGGTAGAGGGTTGTGTGTGTTGTATTATTAGTATGTGGTGTTGTGTTGTGTATTACCCATCATCCCATGTAATCCTTGTGAAACACATGCACCACTGTTGTTTATAAAGCAGGGTACTATAGTGCATCCTTTTTCCATACATATTTTTCTGCTGTGCAGCTACATGTCTGTACAGAATGGTGAAGGTGGGCCCATGTACTGGTACATAGGCATGGGGCTGTGAGCTTGCTGGGCATGAGCAATATCAGTATGTGAATTGCTGCAGTCCTGTGGTATACTGCTATATGGTACCAGTATGGGCTGAATAGCAGTATTTGCATGCCTCCGAGGTGACCTCAGCATGGTGTAACTTGTGATTATATCTGTGCCTGCATAGAAATGGTTCATCAACAAGCGTTCATACTACACATTACTAAGGCCATATGTGTTGTGAGGTGTCAGTATATGCTACATACAACAATACTCATGTAAAATGTTTGTTATGGATATGTAGGACATACAATTGTACACTCAAGCATTCTGCATGACTGATTATTTTACAAGTGTTGACATACGCCTGCAAAGGGTGGCCACGGTGGTGCAGCGGTTAGCATTGCCGCCTCACAGCAAGAGGTTCTCCGGTTCGATTCTCAGCTGGGGGTCCTTCTGTGCAGAGTCTGCATGTCCTCCCTGTGGTCACGTGGGTTTCCTCCGGGTGCTCCAGTTTCCTCCCACATCCCAAAGACATGCTGTAGGTGGATTGGACACTCTAAATTGGTCCTAGATGTGTGTGTGTGTGTGTGTGTGTGTGTGTGTGTGTGTGTGTGTGCCTTCTATGGAAGGTTGGGCGCCGGGCTGGCAACTCGACACCCTAAAACTCCACTGCCAATCATGAGCAGATAGGTGATCCACTGTGGCGACCCCTAACCGGGGAAAAGCCGAAAGAAGAAGAAGTTGATATATGCCTGCACCTTTGTATTGACATGTGACTGTAATGATATGTGGCTGTGTACATGTATGGTGCATTGTTTTCATGCAGCATGCCTTCTCATGATGTGATATAGCAGTCATGCTGGGTGCGCTCATATATGCAGCATCATGGAATGTGATGACCCTCCCACTACTTACAATAACAAATTGGTGGTGGCCTTATAGGCAGGGTGGAAGAGACCCTTCAATAGCCACACATGATGTGCATATTTCACTGGACTAGGTAAAAGCATGTACCTCCAATGTGTGATTGTGCTATATCTACTATATTTACCATGACTGTACAGCAAGTTAACAGTTGTGCACCCCTTTTAGCATGTTGCTCAGTGTCATCCTCATCTTTTTATGTAGGGCAAATACCCATGAACCTTCACCTTCTGCTATCCTTTTCATACACTTCCCAGACAATTCCCTGTTTATTGTGTGTATGGTGTCTGTGCTGACATCCACACTAAGTACTGTATCTGCTGCGCAAGTCCCTTGGTAGCATAAAATTGTTGTTACCTGTTATCAAATTGAC